>NW_017100319.1:219787-272287 GCF_001263275.1 Habropoda laboriosa | reverse complement strand
TGTTTCTATGTTGTCAGAATCGATTTCTATCTTGTCGACGATCTTCTCTTCCTCCGCGCCTCTCTTTAGCTTGGAAAATCTGCGCGACGTAGGTGCTTGAGAATTAGGTGGGTAAGGGTGCCGTAGGTATATCGTTAATTCATCTTGATGACCAGAGTTTGCGGCATCGTTGATCTTGTTCTTCTTTCTCTCCTCCTCTTTGATGGACTGCAACGAGCGAGAGAAAATCGAAAGTATCGTCGGTTGAATCGAGAGAAGAAGTAAACGAGATAGGAGATATTCGAATAACCTGCAAGGTGCTCGAAGTTAGAACGTTCTCTGCGCTGAGCCTTGATCTTAGCC
Organism: Habropoda laboriosa; assembly: GCF_001263275.1. Taxonomy (NCBI): domain Eukaryota; kingdom Metazoa; phylum Arthropoda; class Insecta; order Hymenoptera; family Apidae; genus Habropoda; species Habropoda laboriosa. The sequence goes on along the minus strand of NW_017100319.1, from coordinate 271,945 downwards.
TACGGGAGTAACGTGGGTCAGCCTCTTCCACGCTATTTGGTACGTTTAAGCTAGATTTTCGCCACGGAGATTTATCCTTTTGCGACGGATGCGTTTCGGCTTCTGAAATGAAAGGTTAGGAAAGGCAAGTTTCGGAATGAAGCTGTTAAAGGTGGAGAAGAGGAAGAAAATAGAAGAGATAACCTTCGATAGCCTCCATCGTACGTATCACGTCTGTCTTTTCGACCGACGGACGCCAGTCGTAAACTTCGGAGTACGGTTCGCGCGTGGGGTTACCTTCGGTCGGAGTGTTCGTCTTGCCTTCGCTTTCTACGGATTAGACGAACGCGTATCGTCAGCTTGGAAAGGAACATTTGAAATCGAATCGACATACCCGAGTCTTCGAAGGACCGTCGATTCGCTTGATGCAACTGCCTCGCTTTTCGTTGAAGTTCTTCACCTGCACGGTCTTCCTTCTCGTTTTCCGACAGCCACGCTTCGATCTTCTGCCTCCACGCTTTCCTGCACGCACGATTCGTTACAACGTAGAACGCGTCCCGTGGTTATCAGTCACGTATACATATACATGTTTATACAATATATTATACAATCGCTCACCCTGCAGGTTTCGTTTCTTCCTCTTGCAAGAAGGGCTTGCTTTCCACCAAAGGTGACGGAGAGCTCGGTCTTTCACGATCGGCCGAGAAATCGGCGTTCAGTAGATCACTTCTGCGAGACTGGCCGCGAGCTCGTCTTGCCCATGAACGATCTACTCGTTGATCGAAAGTGGTGAGCGAACGCGAACGATTTTTATACGCGCACCGATAATACGTACCTAAACTACCCCACGATTTTTTTTCGCGTGTACCGTCTTGCCCCGATGTTCTCAAAAAGTCCATCAGATTGCCGTCGTCGTCTTCGCAAGGTATTCGACTCCTTCGACGGCGAAGAGTACCGTTCGGTGTCACGTCTGTCAACGTACCGACGAAAAGAAGAATAAGCGAAAGAAAAGGGGGCGTTCGAGAGAGATTAAAAGATACGAAACCTGGAGAGTAGGTTTCATCTTTGGTAGATTGTTGATCGACGATCCCGCCGGAACAGGAGCCTAAACGACGTCGAATATTCGGCGACCCCGTGATCGAGACATCTTCGTCGGAAGTGACGGCTCCGTTTTGCAGTCTTTTGATCTGAGTCGAAGAGAATGGAAGAAGAAACAGTGTAACGCCCGGTGAATGTAAAGAGGTAGAAAGAGAGGGCGTTTGTTTACCTTCGCGGCATCGTTGCGACCGTAATTTCTTTGAGATAAATTGACACCAAGATCGAAGGGATCGTAATCGAGTAGATTGCATTCGGATTCAGAGGTTGGCGTCTCGGTTTGTTGGTTATTAGCGTTGGACACTGAAAAAGGGGCAAGACAATGATAAGGAAGAAAGGACAGAGTGGGAAGGTAACAATATCGTTCACGACGTACGTAATCGTTTTTTAGCCAAAAGTTGTTCCTCCCGTTGCTTGCGTCTCGCCAATACTTGTTCCTCTTGAACTCTACGTCTTTCGTTTTCCGCGACAGCCTGATTGAACTTTTGACAGAATTGATGCAACACCTTCAAGCATTCCTCGATTTTGAAAGTGTTGCTGTCCTCGCAAAAGAATTCGGCGAGCGATCGCCTTAGCGTTTCGAGCTCTTCCATGTCCCTTTTCAATTGACTCATCTCTCTCTCCGCCATCTACGAGATAACGGTGGTAATTTTCGGATAATCTGTTTCCTGTTGAATCATCGAAATTATAAGAGATACCAGCAAAAATTGCGCCATCTGTTCCTGTATATCGGTCTCCGTGGAAGGGAAATTTATCTGCGCCTTGATCTTTTTGATTTTTGTATCGAGTGCGTTAAATTCGTTGTTTAATTGCTCCGTGGTGGTCCTTGTAACACGATGAAAAGAAAGACAGAAAGGAAAAATTAGAGAATCTATCTGAAGTGGTTCAAGTTATTTTCTATTTCGATCGTTTCCGCGACGAGAGACTTACTTGGTAGCAGCTTCCAGAGTAGTCATGCTCTTTGCGAAATCCAACAAATCCTTCCTCTTTCGTTCGGCTTGCTACGAATCGATGCGAAACACGTTTGACCATTGTGAACGGGGGGAGAGATATGAAAAAAGTATACGTTACCAGAGCTACGTAATGTATGAGGTTCATTCCGGGCTTGTTCGCCCGAATTTCGGTTAGCTTTTGTAAAGAGGACAGCTTTACGCCAGCGGCATTTCCAGCGTATCCACCCTACGATATTCGCTTCGAATTAGTTACGCGGTTCGTTGATATTCAACGGAGATAAAAGTGTTCCACTGCCGATTCGTACCGAGTTGAGAAAATTTCCAGCAACCAGAACCATGTACAACACCTCCTGAAGCGGTTTGTTCGTCATCAGATCTTCTCCAGCTAGAATCATCGAATTGATGCTCGGTTCTAGGTAGCCCATGTTAGCAGCGAATTCTTCTTTCAGCAGCATACACTCTATGCGTAGCTTGTAACTGGAATCGATCAGACCGTCGAATACGAATAACTGTAATACATATCGTTGGTTTTTCTTACTTGGGCACTTGAACGAGCTGCAAGAAGAATTTCTCGGCGTTTCCGAGCTTGGACTTGTCGCCGTCGAAACTTTTCAGCATCTCTAGCTCGTCGACCTCGGGCAAAATCTTCAAAAGGCCCCGTAACTTTTCCGCTCCGATGTCGTCGTGGCTGCCCTCCTTTATCAGCCGAATTATATCTTCGTTCGAACTAGAAATTCATTGGACTGTTACCGTTTGTTCGGTTCGCGGAGAAATCGCTAAAAGAGAAATACCGTACCTTCGGAACTGTTTCAGAAATATGTTCACGTTCAAGCTTCTCTTGCCGTCGAGAAGCGCGATCTGAAAGAATCGAAGGGGACAATGAGAATGAAACATTTGGAAGGAAGGAGATCGTACTTCGGTCGGCTCCCTGCGTCGCCTCTCCGCGTCGGAGTTCGTTCCGTAGGAGGAGCACGAGGTGGCGGGTAACAGCACCGGCGGCACTTGTTGGCAAAACAATCCTTCCATCTCTGCCCAATCTATATCCGCCATGGGGGAATTTTGATGTTCGTTGGCAACCAGGGACCAAATGTTGCGCTTGCCGATAACCTAGGAGACGATGAAAATCGCGATCAGAGTGGAAGGAGAAAGGAAGGACAACGAAAGGGGAAGAGTACCTTGTGATTGGGTATCTTGTTCCAATTGATGGTTTTCATTTTTGCCTTGGGGGTGGGTATTTCCTGTTGCGGCAGCAATCTGGCATGATTATTGGGTGGCTCGGGGGTGGGCACCCGTGTGACCGGTAACGCGTGCAACGGCGGCGGCATGGGCGGCGGTGGCTCCATCGATGCATCGGCGTGCGTCGCGTTGGCGGTAAAAAACGGCGGAGGTGGAGGCGGCGGTAAAGCGCGGCCTTGGTTAGAGGGGGCAGGAGGCGGAGGCGGGGGTGGTAAAGGTGGCAAGGGCGCCGCCGAATTGTTCACCGGCAACGAGGCCTTTCGAGACGTGCCGCAGGTTTGTTCAGCTACCAAACAAGCTGCTCGACAGTGACAGCAGAGATTCGTCTGTGGAAAGCGATCGGTCTAAGTTCGGTGCCGATGAAACGAGGAAAGAAAGCGCGTTACCTGAAGGCTAGGCGAACGCAACAATTTAGTAGCGTCTTCTCGGTTTTCCAACAGCGTGGCTCTGTGCACCAACGTTTCCGCCGTGTCCCATGCTAGATCGCTGGCAGCATCCTTCGGGTCGAGCCGCAATAGATGTTGAAGAATACTCAAGAACGGTATCTCTTGCGGAGTGTCTGCAATCTAATGCAAGGTACGGACGGAGGTGTAGTTATCGACGGGCAGACGCGAGTCGCGGAGAGAGATTCTTACTTGTCCGAGAATCGCGTAAAAGACGTCGACGTGGGAAGAAAGATCGATCCCCGGCGGTCCGTGATTCGAGGATTCTTCGTCGGCTTCCCGCTGATCGTCGAACACGTCCAGTTGCACTCTCAGATCCGGCGCATGGCTTTTCTTCCTGCAAGAATAATCGTCACCTTCCTGATCCGTGTTGAACTATTTTCGTCCCACTCGACACACATCTTTCCTCTACAATTTCTCTTTCTCTCTACCATTCTTCTCTATTTTCGCCGCGAATCGTTTCCGGTTTCGATCCGTTATCGGTTTATTCGTACGCGACCGAAGCGTCGTATACGTGTTCCACATAACAAATATCTAACATCCATATTTACGCAGCGAGGATCTGGTGCATAAATAGACGCAGGCAGGCAGGCAGGCAGGCAGGAGAATCGAGCTAAATTACAAAGGGAGAGTAGCGTTCGATGTGGAGTTAGTCGTGAATAAACTTAAAACTGATCATAGACTGTACGTTTTACGTGAAGCGGTGAGCTCCAGCTGCGCTTCGAACTGAACGATTTTCCTCTCCTCGATGCACTACCGAAAATAGTCACCGTCTGCTCGAAATGGATCTCGAATCGGAAAGTAAAATCGAGGACGTCACTTTTCACTAAACACCGTATCGTTCGAAAAGGTTCCGGTAAATCGTTTCACTCGTAACTTGCGCGATTCGAGTTGGCGACGTGAATCGCGAGAGAAGAGAAGAGAAGAGAAGAGAAGAGAAGAGAACGCGTGGAAGTATTAAAAGCGTGTAAATATTCTGGTGGATGGAAGGGAAGAGTTCCGCACCGGGATCGCTCCAGCCTAGAGCGCGTTGCACTCGCACAACCTTACTCGCGAAGAGTTAATTCGGGCTTTTCTCTCTCCCTTCGAGTCGCGTGTTTCGCTTCTTCTTTTTTTCATTTCCTTACTCTGAGAAGAGCTCGGGTTTGCGCGAACGTTCCTTCACTTTCGCACGCGATTCTTCCTTTTCTTTCCATTTCTCTTCTCCTTCTACACCATCCTCCCCTTCTTTTACGGAAAGTTTCGAAAGGGAGATACCGAAGATTGGCATAATTGTACGGTGGTGGCTGTCGTGGTGTTATCGAATTTTCGCTGTAAATTTTCACATGTCGTTTCGCGCCCCTGTCGCGATTCCTTCGATCGTAAATTCGTTTTGCTCGGTCGAGAATAGTTTGCTCGTCCGTCATCCCACGGAGGAATGACAGATCGTACTATTCCTGTAGAGACGGTGATTTAAGCGGGGACCTAAAGAGAAAGGACAAAACCCAGAGAGCCAATTGTCGTAGTTCCAATCATAGTTTTCCCGTGGCTTGGTGCGGCGATGACACCGATCGAGATCGAGATCGAGAGGCGCTGCGCGGTGCGGAGTGACGCGTCGAACGCGATGATTGGATTAGTGCATGCAATTGTTGTGTATCGCATATGCTGAATGAATGCCTGGTTCGTTAGTTGACCAATCCTCAATCGAGCCGTTTAATCATTCCAGCTGGATGCATACGACGCTCGATGCATGCGCGATATATGTATTAACGTTGCATTAAGTGCAAATGAGAAGGTGTGGGTACAATAAAGCGCCCTTTCGTAACATTCATTATTATTTATTATTCAAACGATGTTAAGGTGTTAATCAGTTAATCTCGTAAATAATCTCCAGCTCGTCGTACAGTACTCACCGCAGCTCGTTCAGAATCGATAGGAGCTTCAAACCTGGAACCGCAAAAGGATATTACATAGGCTAAGATCGAATTTGAAGATCTCGAGAGGATACCAACCGATGAACTCGTTGCGAATTCTTATCCGATCTTTCAGCACCGGCGTTGAAATGACTAAACAGTTTACGAACGCCAACAGGGCCGTTCGATAATCCTCCGCGGTTGCGTTCTGCAGCTCTTCTACCACGATCCGTAATCGGTACCGTTCACCTTTTCGTTTCTGCAAAACGTTACCGGTCCGTTGTTAAGTTGAATCGAAGGTGGTGACATAGGGGAAAGGGTCGGCATGCCGCGTTCTTTCTTTCCTTCGTCCAAGTAGAACGTCTACCTATCTCTATTGTACAATATAACACGACGTACTATACGCGATATATGTAACAACCTTGCATTTGAACGCTACTTAATACCTTCGCGGTAAGGATTGCGGTACTTTGCGGTAATACTTGATTACCCGGCGAACAACGATCGATCGTTGTTCGAATTTCTCTCTCGAGTTCGATCACCTGATACGCGTGAAGAGTATCGATGGCCCTCTGTCTTCCATCCTGACTGTAAACGCACAGCGCCGAAAGCAATTCTACCACTTGTTTCTTGACCGAGGGACAAGCGGTGTCCAAGGCTGAAATTCAACGAAAGACGCAACGATGAATACGGGAACACGGCTCGAAAGCAATCGTGTTCGATAACATTACCCGAGGCGAGCTTGATGCAGTAATCGGGATTGTCGACGATATAGTCGAGACCAACGTGGGAATCCATATTGACTGCATTTGGAGGATGGTTCGCTCCAACTCTGAAACATACGAAATATCGTCTAGATTCTATACATTCTATGCCATTTGCAAACAGCACGATTGGATTGGATTGGATTGGATCGGTCGTGGCTTTAAAAGGAACGCCGATGGATTCTCGTTGCGCTACGGATAAGAGACGAGACGAGAGTATCGCGGAGATCGATGAAAGAAGGTGTCGCTGTTCGAAAAATGAAATCTCCCGCTCGTGAGAGACCGTGAACGTAAGAATACATACATGTACACCGCATTGGAGGACGCGAGAAAAGAAAGAGAAAGAAACGCAAACGTAGAGAGTGGGAGGAAAGGAGAAAGAGTGAGAGAGGCGAAGAGTAAGAGTAAGAGCGGTAGAGAGGGAAGTATAGGGGAAAGACCATAGGATTGCGTCACCATATGCATGCGCATATCTCTAGTCACGCTTAAAAATAGATTCTCGAATATTATTAAGGACCGAGCCGAGCCGAGCCGAGCGGAGCCGAGCGGAGCCACCCCGGTAGATTAAGGAGCAGGACGACAGTCGCGGATTATCGCGCGAAGAAAGGGGTTGGGGTCCGCGGGACGGGGACCATTTGGAAGGAGTGTCGCTCGCGTGTAACCGACAGATTCACCAGCACGATTTGGAACGTATCGCGAGCCATAGAAGCTGGTAGAAATGATTCATGCTGGTACGCCTTGCTGCGCCCGTACTAAGTCATCGGAGCTTCCTGCAATCGTTCCTACCGACGACCTCGGAGTTCGCACTTGCGTGTCTGCATTTACGGTCACTGGCCATCTTAGGAAGGCCGCGCGTGATCCATCGAGAGAGGAAAGAATAAGAGAGAGAGAGAGAGAGAGAGAGAAAAAAAGAAAAAGAAAGAAAACAGACAGACACCGATCTGGTTTTGTTCGCGACTCTGCGCGTTTTCCGTTTATGTATATCGGGCAAAGTGGCATATAAAACTGCACTTGCTGGTAATTGAGTCGCGACGATCGCTAATATAATGCTAGAGGCGATACGGACGTATGTACGAATTTGCCTGTGTTCGTGTATATTTAGGCATACATATACATGAAATAGCACGCACGGCGGACGTGGGATACCATATCGGGTACCTTGCTGACCTCGCCTCTCTTCTCTGTCTCTCGTTCTCTTTCGCGTGTAAGCCAAGAGAACGCGAACCAAAGCGTATGTTCACCGACAATCTGCTCTCCTCTCTTCCCACGTCTTTCACTACCGACGAAAAAAGTTTCGACCGTCGCCAATGTCGTTTCTCGGACGTACGAAATCCCGGCCTAAAACACTGTATGTATCGGCAACGATCGTACTAGAGCGCACGTGCGCGCGATATTTCAGAATCGTTGCGTACGATATCCGCATCTTGTCTGCTATTTCGTACGTTACGTGTTTTACTAAGGATACACGGTTGCTAGTTTCGTCACGTTCGTCTTCGTCTCGTGAAAGTTGGAATAGAGTATGCCCTGAACGTCCTTGCGTGAAGCCTGAACCCACTCTTTCTTCCGTTACGATTCCTCCCTATTTTTTCATCGCGGAAATTTCAATGTTAAAGATATTTATCTTCGCAATTATATCCTCCGTAAACGGTCCTCGAGGAGGAAGCTACCGTGTAGTAACTAGGATTATCGATCGTTCCGTTAATATCTGTACGAGTATCGATACGAGTTAATTGCGGTTACCTTGTCGCAACGTGGTCATGGCCCCGACTTGCTTGGATTATAGTGGTCAGGATCGTCCCCCCTCCCACTTACTTTTACTTCTGCATCTATCACGCTCCTCGATTGTTTCCAACTTCAAAATTGCCACTTCGCTGATTCATTTCTGTCTCTTTCTTAATTCCTTACTCGGTGCTCGCCACTCGAACCCGGCAGATGAGAACGTTTGTCGAAGGAAAAATCAAATACCAATTACACAACGTCCAGTTCTATGAAATTTTATTCTTTCTGTTGTAATCGTCGTTCCAGATTCTAGACACATTATTATGCGTTTAAAATGCGAAACAACAAAATCGACAAATTATGCCAAATCGTTTCGAAATACCGTACTGTGCGATTAGAACTGTTCCATCGTTTATTACGCAAGAGCTCTTTTAGTATTGTGCAATGCGAGACTGTTCACCCGAAAATGGAAATAACGCGCCTGCACTAGTACGAGTTGTCAATTTGTATCGACGATGCAAACGTATAGATACGCGTGCGTTTGTTACCTTAAATCTTCGTTAGGAGAAACAATAAGCGCGACCAAGTTTGACAGGTGTCCGTATTTACATATAAGAGACCAGCGAAACGTGGGAAAAGGCGATACGATAGAAAGATCACATGGATCGTGTTTGATCGGTCAGATCGTCTCTCTTACCTTTTATTTTCATTTGAGCAACAAATTGACCGAGGAACGGGAGATGATCCGTAGTTTGATCGGCATCTCGATCGCGGTATCACGCAGCGCACGCACACTTTTTTCGTCGGGCACCGATTCGCGGAAACTGCGTTTCAGGAGCGCGCGTCGGCTCACCGCAACGATACTGCCGCGATCGTTTACCGCGCATGCGTACTCCCCCTCTACTGGATCCAGCTTCTCTCGTTCTACGTTACCTTTCCCATTCGAAACGTTCGTCTTACCAAGTAACGAAAACTGCAGGACAAACGTAAAGATATTTCAGGAACTACGTGCTTTCCCAAATTCCTTTTTATTCGTCAAATGCCGCTTATCGGAGATAACGAGTCAATATACTATTTCGTCGGGTATCACTAGACGCGCCGCGAATACCAAGTACGTCGTAGTGTAAAAAATACTTTGAAACACATGTACGTATTACATAATGTATAAATAAAATTGCATAATTATACTGCCAAGTAATATACAGGAATCGCTGGTCTGTCCATAGACACAGAAATTAATTAAATCGGTACACTAATCATGTCATTGTTCAAATTGCATGTTCAATTGTTATACGGAACGCGTTAGAAACGTTGATGAAAATTCGACGGCTGCGTTGGTTGAGCGGTAGAATAAACCATTCCAGGAGGCTGTTGATGGGTCATCGCGTGACTTTGGTGTTGATGAAATTCTGGAGCCCCGTGAGGACCGTTCAGTCTTACCCTTTTCGCGCTCTGTCCGTGATTATGGTCACCGTTTCCTTGTTGCTGTTGATTTTGTTGCTGCAATTTCGTGGCATTTGTTAAAAAATAAACCAATTTTAACGGTAAATCGATATATGTACTTACAGTTTGTTGCTGATTCTGACGTGCTTTATTTTCAGTCTTTTCCTCTGTATCGTCGTCCGTTAAGAATTCTCGTTTAGGATACGGAATAGGACAGCCCGCAAATATGCTGCAACGTTATAATTTCGGTTAAATTCGTAAGGACACGATCGATACGATTAAATATACCGCGAATTGAAAACGTACTCTTGCGTCGGCAGTGGTTCTTCTTGAAAGTAAGCGTCCTGCATCGAATGTTCCGAGGTTATTCGTTTATTAGGATCCATCATTAATAATTTTTGAAGCTAAAACGGCTAAATTAATATCGTTGTTCGAAGAAGAAATTATTAAAAAGAATTGAAATATTTCATTTCACGGTACCAGATTGAACGCTTTGCTATCAGGTTTTATTTTATGTCGGTCCATATACTTCGTGAGGGAACAGTTAGCGTAACTGCGAAAACGACAAAAATATATAAAAGACCACTCGTGTTGACAATTGAATTTTGCGATAATTACTTTTCAAAGGCGACCTTACTAACTTTGATCTTTTAAAGTCTTTCAATAACGTAGGATGTTCCGGCATTTTCTTAATATCCTCCCAGTCTTTTTCTAACGGAAATCCCATAACGTTGAATATCCTAAATTAGTTAACAAACGCTTTATTTTTATTTTATTTTCTACTTTCATTGTTAAGCACTGTGATGTCATATTGTCACAGTAGCAATTTCTCTACCTATCTAATTGGTCATGATGATATGGATTGCTAGTTTTAATATCTTCTTGTCTACAATGAAATATCGGTTCTGAAGTTAAGAGCTCTGCAAATATACAACCAATAGCCCAGATATCTAAAAAAACAGAGCAAAATTTATGAAGGAAAACAGGATATGCATATATGGTCATTTTATTTTTTAAACACAGGTTAAATGTACCTATAGCTTTTGTGTAATGTCTAGCACCTAAAAGTAGTTCTGGTGCCCGGTACCAAAATGTCACTACAACTGGATCCAAGTCTGCCAGAGGTTTCAAAGGGGCATTAAATAATCTAGCAAAACCCATATCTGCAATTTTTACACGTCCCCTTTCATTTCCTTCTCCCATTACTAAAATATTTGTATGTATGCATGACATCTTTGTACAATGATAATTACCAAATCTCTATGAAGTACCCAATTGGAATGTAAATAGTGAATACCATCGAGGATTTGATATAGCAAAGACTTTACCATACCTTTTGGTACCATAACAGGTTTTTTATTAGCCTTTGCTGCTCTATGAAACTTTATTATATGCTACGGATCAAAATATCAGATTTTTAAGTTTTTACTTGTCAAAAATTTCTTATTGAAAAACAGTTTTTTTAATAAGCATAAACATACCCATAGATCATGTTCAGCAAAGTCAAATAGTAACCATACTTTGCGGTCAATGTGTGACAAGAAAACTCTAATTAATGTAATCACATTTACATGTTTTAGTTCCCTAAGTAACTGTTGAAAAAAGTTTATAAAACTATTTGCAATAACATTTTCAATATTGTTACATAGAGTATTTTTACTTCTGCGTATAATTTATGTATGACAAAAAACGGAATAAATACTTACTGCAATTTCTCGACATGCAGACATCGAAAGACCTGTGCCTTCAATTTGTTTAAGACCAAAATCCTTTGTGTCTGGCCGAGATTTTAATTCGCTATCGGGTACTCTATTGAAATTTCAAGTACGTGTGTGTTACAATTGCAGAAAGTGAAAAGGATTGAATAAAAAGATTGAATGCCTTGTGTAAATGTTTTACGTAATATTTAGAATACTTAAAATAAATCATTTTATATTTTACATGTTAAAAATTCTAAAAACCATACAGAATATGTACAAGAAATAGTTTAATTTAAACGTACGAGTAAAAACTACAATCGCCTAACAACGAAAAATATTTCTGGTAGATTTGTACAATTTAAAAAAATTGAAGATTTGATGCGAAATGTAAAACTATAAATTAAATACTACGCATTCTTCTATGTTAGGTTAGAAACACTAACCCTTCCTTTCTGCGAGCTTTGTAGACGTGCCCGTAAGTTCCTCTCCCAACTTTACATCCTTCGAATTCGAACAGGTCTTCCACCTTTGTCCGATCCGTGTCAGTTTTCAATTTAAATTCGTAATCCATGACGTTTAGTATTATCGGAACAATTATCAACTATAAACAAACATCTTTAATTTGCATATGCACAGAGAGAGGAAGGGATAGGAAGAGTGAGAGCGATCAACTTTTACACCACTACTTCGATTCCCTCACACTATTTATTGCGTATATATACACTAGTACGTATCGGTGCGTTCTCAAATGGTGGTATATCTTCCAAAGTCTGATAAATTCACATTTTACCACATATTGGCAATTTACAATGATTATATGATAAAGAATCGATTGAAATTTGTGGTATCTTAAAAATTAAGTAAACTAATTGCAGTAACAAGAAAAGAATTGCAACAACGTATATTTTACATAAATAGAATGTAGTGGCATCTGTTCGTAAGTAGGACTAACATTCTTTTTATGCGTGTAAACGCGCCTTAGTTGTTACACTTTTGACACGGATGACATGAGAACTTCTTATGAGCAATTACCGCAAACAATTTCTAATTTGTGATAATATTAAAATGTCTGCAACAACTGTACACAAATTTATAACGTTCATTGGATTACTGTCAATATTACATGCAGCATATTCTGCTGCCCAACGTACGTACCATTTTTACGATTAAAAAAATTTGGAACTTCGTTCAATATTTTTCAGGTTAAGTTCTTTGAAATTTTAACTATTTTTGTAAAATGCAATTTGCAGATCGTTCATATTTACGAATAACAGAACAGGAATTCACTACCTTACCAATTGATGTAGGTATTAAATAATGTTTAAAATTGGCATATAAAAAGCATGCAATTGGTAATATTTTTTCATTACAGATTTTGATACAAGGTATTGCTAGCTTGTTTATGGTTATGTACGGAGTAATGTACATAGCTGGTGATTTTAAAGAAATTCGAGCAGTGGTTGATTTAGAAAATAAATCTTGGGAAACGTTACGAAATCTTCCATCGTTCCAAATATTCAATCATCGCGGAAGATCTTTAAGGAGATGTAATACTTATGAGAGTAATGCGCTTTAAACACATTTAACCAGGATTGTAACTGAAATCAGACATTGTATATTAATGTATAAAATTTTGCAGTTTCATTTATGTTTTATTTATCAATGATTTTGGTTGTATTACACAGATAATAAACATGGGAAAATGCAATTCTCTGCAGCAATTTCATGAATTTTAAATCATTTATTTAAAAATAACTGTGGATGTACATATAGCTTCAATAGACATAGCAAAAAAGTACAAATAAAATGAATATTAGAATTTCGTTTCTCTTTTTGTCCATGTGTTGTATATTTATTTCAAGTAAAATATTAATGAACGTGTAATAAACGTGAATCTTTGTATAAAGACATCACTTCTTTTGCTTCTTCTTTTCAGCTTCTGCTTCTTTTTCTTTTTCAATTTCTATGACATATTCCCCAATCGTATCGGAATCTAGCATCTACAGCGTAAAAAGATTCGGAGATTTATCGTTAAAGAAGAAAATTTCGGTTTCCTATACAAACGTATAAAAAATACTAATTTATACCTGTAACGATTGACCGCGACGCATTACCGCGATTTCTAAATTTTTTCGTCCTGATTGTACTACTTCCAATAGGGCTCTAATCGCTAGTTTTATAATTCCTTTCTCTGTTGACACTTCTTCCGGTGTGTAATATTTTTGTAAAAATTCATGAACTGTCTTGGCATTCCGACCTGTCGCGTTTGCCTTTAAAAGAAAAAGATGATTTTTTCTTCTTTCCTAATCAACAAGTACTCTACTACACTCAAAATATACCTTCCACTCGTAATAAATGCCAGAAGGCTCTGTCTGATACAAATGTGGAATACCATCATAATCAAATCCAGCTAGAAGGCATGATATTCCAAAAGGTCTTCTACCATTGCTTTGTGTGTATTTTTGTTTCAACCCTAAAAACAAATAATACATTCATCCTGTAAGGGTGCATTTATTTAATCTGTAATTAATCAAATATATTTGCCTACCTGCAATGTATCTAGTTATGTATTCTAATGTAACAGGATCTTCTACGGTTAATCTATGACTCTGGCACTCTACTTGTGCTTGATTAATTAACACTCTTGCATCTGCTGTCAAGCCTTGAAGAAGAAATAATATATATATATATATTTGTTAAAATACAATATGCTTGTAAATTGTACACTACCTGTTTAAGAGTAATATTTATAATCAAACCTGCAAATGCCATTACAACATGTTCATCTAGCAGACATATTTTACGAACTGTTCGTTCTTCTTGTAGTTTTGCAATAGATTTTTTCTCAACTCCTAAAACAACGATGTCTTTACCACGAACACCGACCTGAAGTAAACCAAATTTATTAAAACATTTTTCTCTTTACAACATGAACAAATGTTTATATTTAAAAAAATATAAAACTCTTTTTTGACCTGCAATGTTATAAGCGTATTCAAATATTATTAAGTTTGTACACGGGGAATGTATTTAATGGAAAAAAGTGTATAAAATATTACAATGCAGATGAACGCAAACACAAAAGAGGTTAGAGGAAAATTATCGTCGTACCGCAGAAGAACCTTTCCTTACGGCTTCTTGGGCATATTCGACTTGAAGCAAATGTCCATCCGGTGAAAATACCGTGATAGCTCTATCGTACCTCGCTGTCATTTTCCCCAAATTTATCAAAAATACACCTCACTTGCTTAGCTCGCGAAATGACTTCGCCGTTTTTCAAAACGATCGCTACTCATCCGGAGGTTTAATTCCATTTTTTACCGGTAGAGGGTAATGTGATGTGACGCGTTTCTCTAACTTAATATGTATAGTACAAGTTAGAGTTTATTAGATGTTTCTTAATTTGTTACTGTTTGTTTTTATAAAGAATAAAATAACTTAAATAATTCTTAATACTGTCCCAAGGATATTTTAAAGAAATATCGCTAATTTAATATAAAATTCTATTCTAATATACATATAAATCTAATTGTCCGTTAAGAAACGTAAGCAACAGCTCGTTAGAAGTGTTTTCCTGTATTTTGAATTGCGATATATCGGTGTCGAGTTCCAGCTGTCTAAGCACTTGTAATATTAAACATTTTGCACGTTTCTCTATCTATCTGTGCGTGTATAAAGAAACATTTCGTCGGTAATTGTTTACAATAAAATGGTAGTATGTACTTCTTTAAGATGAGAGAAATAGTTTTTACGTATTGACGCATTTCAAAGGCTGTTCTGATTTCGACAAAGAATGTTTTACGACTTAAAGATTCTATCGATGCAAGAATCTGTACGTTTCTGTTTAAGGAAAAACAAGGCATTCGAGAATGAAACGAAAAGATATACATATTAGATATGAAATAAAATATATCGAGTGAACGTGAAAATTCTTAACAACGACAAGCGTAACGATTTTTGACGATAGTTTGAAGTCGCTGAAGAATGATGTTGCAACACGAATAGAAATGTCCGATAATTTTCGTATTTATACGAAGGAAAATAGAACGGATCGTAAGAGGATGATAAAATTTGAAACGAATCAGTGAATTATTAATTTGATAATGATGAAGAAATTGGATGTTTTTGATATTGTGAATGTAAGAATGTAGTGGGGATAAACAAATAGAATCCGTATTGAAGCTAGTATAAGAGGCGACGATCGGCTTGGTGAAACGTTTAGTCAAGGTTGAGCGCTCTCTGGTACCACGTTTGCTCGCGCAACATGATCGGGTTGGTAAAAATTCTTTTACTTCTTACATTTTCTTTGACACCAATCTTTCTTATTCACATTCCTATCAACTATCGCATAAATTCGATGTTGTAGCGCGTTGCTATCTTCGATTAAAGTTAGACGTATCCGTAATCCTGAAATGACCTCTAACGCAAAGGTGTGTTATATTCGATGATCCTTAATGACAATCTAGTTTACGAGAGCTGCGATAGATGCAAACATTCTAAAATGTTCTTTGCCGGAATGGAATAAAATTGTACAGTGAGGTTTTTCCTATACGTTTTACAAGAAAATCGCGTATTACAAAACGAGTTGATCGGTAATTATTGCATCCACAGTAGTTGACTTTTACCACATTTATCGGAACTAATAGTATTACATCATAAAACAGAATTTATCTTGGCACATTGAGCACAAGTGTTGTGCAGTGAATCTTGGAAATGTTAATACACGTGAAACGAAATATTTGAATTTTGCTAATTGACCGAATAATGTGATCGATTTGATAAAGTGGACGAAAGGATAAAGTGTCGTTGATATTTTTGAGCGTTAAGTTAAAATATGTAAGTACATACTCTGTCTCGTCACGCGACAATTATATCGTAACACGCGTTTCGCGCGCAATGCTCTACATTATAAATGTGTATGTTAGAGTTTTTACAAGTGTTTATTGGTGTAAGTAAGTTGTTCATTGATAGCGATATATTTGATAATGCGGATTAAAATTGATCAAGATTAATTCGTACTTGTACAACAAAGTATCACGCGGGCACGCGCGCACACAACTCTGATCACGTACATGGTACATAGGTACGTGTATGTATGTACGTAGTATAGATAATTGCACAATTTCGCATGACGCGAAATATTATTGGGAAATCTATCGAGTACTATAGACACGCTCGAAGTAATTGTGCATCATCTTTTTTTCTCTTTCGTTCGCGTGAATGAAGAAACAAACGAGATATTGGTGTTTTTATCGAGTCTCGAGAGGAAGAAAAACGTAACCGTGTTAAGGAAATGAAATAGCGGAGATGTTATCGAAATGTTTTCTTTTCAAATTGCTTTCGAGGCTTAACAAGAGGACAATTGTTTGTTATGCAGACCAAGCAAAAAGAAGATTTTACTAATTGGGGTGAGCATCGTTGTAATTCTAGCTGCCGTGATAACGATATTAATCTTTACGCTGGGTGGAAGTTCAGAAAATGGGAAGAACCCGAAGGGTGATTCGTACCTCGGTGTGTACGGAAAGGTAAATAGCCAATTCCACTTCAACGACAGTCAACATTACTATCTGTACAACAGCTGTCTGTTTGAAAGGGTGCAGTGTCGACGAACGGGCAAGAATGCGCGGAAATCGGTGCGACCATGTTGGCCAGAGGTGGCTCAGCCGTGGATGCGGCCATAGCCGCCCTCTTATGCGAGGGAGTCGCATCTTTGCACAGGTAACCGATATCAGATTATTTCCGAGGATGATGTAAACGTTATGTAAATGTTAATTACTGGTTTATCGTGTAAATGGAAGCATGGGACTAGGCGGTGGCTTTTTGATGACCATTTGGGATTCGTATACGAAAACTGCTGATTATTTGGATGCCCGCGAGACAGCACCGGCCGCCGCGCACCGGGACATGTTTAAAGGCGATCCTAACTTAGCAATGTACGGTACGTTACACTTCTCGTGTCTCTTATTACCGTCACGTATACGTTTTTTAGATGCGACAAACACAGATATTGATCCTCGAATACGATCGTAAAAGGTGGTTTAGCGATTGCTGTACCCGGCGAATTGCTTGGATACTGGGAAGCCCATCAGAGATATGGAAAACTACCATGGTCCGATCTGTTCCAGCCGACTATTTCTCTCTGTACGACTGGATCTCGCGTAACTAAATACCTTTCTTCATATTTGATTAGCAAAGAACCGTTGATAAAGGCGGAAAAATCATTGGCAGAAATCCTCATAAACCCCGTTACCAACGCGACGTGGAAGGTGAATACGTTTACACTCACTCGACGCATCGTAAATGTTCCTTCTATATCGTCTCGTCTTCTGTTAGGTAGACGACAGAATAAAGAGGCCACGTTTGGCAAAGACGTTGCAGTTGGTTGCAACACATGGCCCTCAGATATTCTACAATGGCAGTATAGGAGATAATTTGGTCGAAGAAATCCAAGCTTTCAACGGCACGGTGACAAAGAAGGATTTGCAAAATTACAGGTTCGCTCGAGTTGTCGGTGGTACATGGAAAACACGGAGAATGTTACCTTACATTGGAATGGCTTGTTACAGAGTAAAGTGGGCGAAACCAATCAAGTCGAAAGTTGGAAATCTAACGTTCTACACTGCACCGCCACCAGGTTCAGGAGCGATCCTAACGTTCATTATGAATGTTCTCAATGGTATCGTACCCAAAGCAGATCACCGAATTATGTGGCAAACTATCATCGAAACTTTCAAATGGGCGTACGCCCGTAGAACCGAGTTAGGTGATCCTAACTATGTCCATATTGGTGAGTCGGCAATTTACATTATCGTATAGAGTCATCCATGATTATCGTACGTTTGTCCGCTTCGTGATAAACCATTTAAACTTTACTTTAGAATACTTTAGATAAGAGTGAACGATAACGGTATTATGTTCAGAATCAACTGAATTGCCTGAATTGTTTTTCTGATAAACGATCTTTACTCAGATAATTCGAAATTTCGTATTTATTTTTCTTTCCATAGTATTTCCTTTGTTTTTTCTCAGCTGGCGTCCTTGATAATTTAACGTCTATCGATTATGCGAACACGATTCAAAAGAGAATCAGCGTTCATGGAACGAGTAACAATCCAAAATATTACGGTGCTGTCACTACCACGCCGGATGATTCCGGAACGTCTCACGTTTCTGTCTTAGCTCCCGATGGATCGGCCGTATCGGTAACATCGACCATAAATCAAGTGTTCGTTGATTCTGTGAAATTTCTATTATCAAGTTCACCAAATTAAAAAATATACGCGCACACACATACGAACAAATACAATTCTTTTCTAATGTTGCCAGTTAATTGTAATTTTGCAGTTTCGGGGCAATGATACGTTCAAGATCGACTGGAATAATATTTAACGACCAAATGGACGACTTCAGCTCTCCAAACATAACTAACGGATTCGATCTGCCACCTTCACCAGCCAATTACATTCAACCTGGTAAAAGGCCCATGAGTTCTATGAGTCCGACGATAGTTGTAAGTGTAGTTGTTTAGCAATAAACAACTATTGTATTATGAAATAATACGTCATTTTCCATCTTCTAAAGCTGGACGAAAGTGAAGACGTTCGTTTGGTAATCGGTGCTGCAGGAGGCACCAAAATCACCAGTTCAATCGCAATAGCAATGGTAATGAATCTTTGGTCGGGGTATAATATAAAAGAAGCTATAGACGAGCACAGAATTCATCATCAGGTAAATTCAAATGTCTGTTCGAAAGTTCGATTATTGCTCTTATTCTTACTCTAACAAATTACAGCTATTCCCAATGAACGTTCAAAACGAGCAAGGATTTTCTCCAGATGTGTTAAGTTATTTGTCGAGTATTGGACACAACGTCACTACGTATTCCGGAATTGGAAGCGCTATTACTGCTGTGTCGAAAGAGCAGGGCAGGATATATGCTGTCTCGGATTTTCGCAGAGAAGGAAGAACTGCTGGCTTTTAAGTTGTTAATGATCGGTTGTTCGTCGATCGATGATACGCGTAAACGAGATGACTTAGTTAGTGTATACATAGATAAGGAAGGAACTATCGACAACTGTATGTGCCGCGGTATTATTCTAAATGAACGACGTTTTGTCTTTAGAGTGATTTTTTCACTCCACGTCTCCGGAATAGATGTCTGTTGAATAGACATAACGCGGAAATTTTATCCACAAAACGTAGAATAAATATTGATAAGATAGTGAACGTTAGATTGGTTTCAATAAGTTACAAAACTGTCGACAAAAGTAGCGTTTAATTAAGTACTCTCGAAGAAGGTGCGAAGAATATTTTGTAAAAAGAAAAAAATGATTTATTTAACAACAAATTTACACACTTTTATTTCATTTTCAATATAAATACCACTTAACCCTACTGCGTTCTTCGTTTCGACTGTACACTTAAGACTTTTGGGTCGAAAAGGACCTAAGACTTTACGTGTAATAATTTTTGTCTCCAACACGATATATGAACCTAGACAATAAACGTTTAAAATAATGTTAAGGAACGTAAACTTGATAACAGCAAAAATTACTAAAAATATAAAAAGGCGGTGGATCAAAAAAGACCCGAAGACCGCTCGAGGGTTGAAGTTTACATAAATTCAATTTCATTTCTAAGTAAATCCATTAGTTAGTTTTTTCGTTGAGTAACATTATGAACTACTGCTATCACTTTCTGAAAGTTTAGCTTCTGTTCTCACCTTTCTTACGCAACGTGTTACTTTTCTCGTTTTATACAAACCTCGTTTTGACTTTCGAAGTACTTCAATTGCGTGCAATTTTTTTTTCAAAGCGTTCGCTTTATTTTTTTCTCTTTGTGGTATGTATTCTTCGACAAATTTTTCGTTAGAAGGAGAAACATTAGAAACTTTGGGTTCAACGGAATCAATTACAGGTTGTTCCTTTTTCGTCTCACTTTCTTTCTTGCACTTATCATCCGAAGATTTCTTTCTTTTTCTTACTTTTCGTATATTCTTTACACAGGCAGAATCTTCTATGTTCTCATTGTTTAATCTTTGCACAGCTTTCTGAACTCGTTTACTCAAATTCATCTCGATTGATTGTGGAACGTGTTGTAATTTAAAATACGCGTCTATCTTATTTTGAGTTTTTTTCTCTTCTAACCTTTTTAATACCGGTTCCATGATTTTGTTAAATTTATCTTTGTCCCAACCAAACTTTTCTTTCGCATAGTCAGACAGAAGTACAATATTGGGTTTTCCCCAAGTGAAAGTGTCTTTTGATTCGTCCACTTTCGGGAAAAGATACGCTTGTACAACAGCTTGGCTCGGAAAGCCTAAACATAAGAAAAGAGCAATCGATCTTTTTAGTGCGGTGTACGTCGTAATGTTGAAAGAAATCATGTACGGACCTTTCTGAATTTTTAACTTTTGTAATTTATTCCGCAATCCTGCCTTCCCAGGACCAGCGGCTCTACCAGTTTCCATCCACCAGTAAAAATTTATTAAACCTCGTAGTAAATCGTCACTTTCCGTAGGAAATGCTGCTAATATTTCTAAGGCAGTAACAGGACCGATGCCAGTCACACCTGTTGTATAATCGCTCCCGACTAAAAGTGCAAGTCGTATCATTTCGTTTCGCGTTAATTCTAAAAAAAAAAATAAATATCCCTGAATTTGAACCTATAAATGTACGCTTCCTTCTTATTTTGAAAAGAAAAGGGCACAAAGCTTACTAAAATGGTGTTCTATATCGCGAGAACGAAATTGAAGGACTTTCTTTCTGTTATCGAAAAAATTTTTATAAACGCACTGTCCACCAAATAACCAAATATCCGAATCATCTGTAATAGTACCGTCGGTGAGATGAATCTGTTCTAAATATGCGCATTGTGCTTCCGCTTCCATGGGCGCTACCACGTATGGTATTCCGAATATTCGTAGCAGTTCCTATTGATAAATGTTCTCTCTTTAATACAATATGTGAAAACAGTACATTGGAGATTTGTTTCATTTTATTACGCCGTTATACCTGAGCTTCGGCTCGTATTTGGTCAGAAATATCGATACCTTGCCTTTCTAATTTACCGATGTTTGCCATTAGTTCTGCTTGTTTATCTTCTAGTTCTGCCTAAAGACCAAATATATTAAATATGGATAAAAATATTTTACTCGTGCTTACCTATGAAATTCTAATCTAGTATTTATATACCTGAAAAGAGAGCAATTCTTCTTCGTTCATAGGTATCGAGCTTAATTTCATTGCATCGTCGTCAGTAGACAAGTTTTCATTTGCATTATCTTTTATATTTGCAGCTTCTACGTTGTCTTTTGGAAAATTATTTACATTTTCGATGCTATTTGTGTTTTTCGTTCCATTTTCCTTTAGCTCTGCATCCACGTTTTCTACAATAGATTGTACTTTAGCATCGTCCGACGATTTTACAACCGTTTCCTCCAAAATTACTTCGTTTCCTGATATTTCTTCTTCACGATGAAAAGTTTCTGCCGATTTCTCAGACGATCCATTGCAGGGCAGTGTATTCTGTGAATCAATTTCTGTGTGTAATTCTCTACTTGGCGTTTCAAACACGTCGGCAAACATATCCTCGTCCATTTTTTCATCAGATCTAAATGTTATTTGAATACCTTGCTGTGAAACACATTTATTAATATTAGTCTCCACCTGCGGTATTGGTACATCTTCTATCTCTATAAAATCATCCGAATCTGAGTCTGTTGAACTGATCACTGTTGCATCGTTTGATTTAACTTGCACGTTATTTGGTATGTTCGTAGTTTTATGAGGCAATAAATTAGTATTTGTTCTTGCGTTTGAATTGGATAATTTCGATTTCAGTGCATCAAACGGATTTATAATTTCACTAGAATCAACTTTTGCAGATTCTTGGCTCTCTTCGGATATCACAATTAAAGGTTGCTCACTTAACGAATTATCTTCCTTTTCACGATCTGGTATTTTCAATGAACCGGTTTCTGATACTTTCGAGATATTTTCAATGTCTTTATGGTTTTCTTTCTTATTTTGTTCTAGAAGAGTAAGGATTTGTTTTTCCGTTAATCCGCTATATTCCAGCATATACGTTAATGCAGGATTCATAACGTTTTTTCCAAAATACTTTTTTGATAATGGTCGCGATTCGTTCAATTCTACTTCCGATTCCGTATCACTACTTGTTTCTTTCGCAAATATAAAATCATTCTCAGCCGTTATTTCAACGTCGCTTTCCCAATCATCATCAAGTTCATATTCATTTACATCATCGCAGATTGATATAGTTTTACTGGGTCCAGCTTCAACCGTTTTGTTTACATTATTCACTGCATTTTCCCTATTCGTACTAATAATGTTGCTTTTCATGTACTCATTCTTATCTACAACATAAAATTTACAAAGATAAGGAAGCAGCCTGTTTCCACCCCAACATTAACATATTGTAACGCACCACTGATATAAATTAATCTAGTTGTATTGTCTCCAGCAATGCGATAAGTACAATTTCGGCCACTCGTATTTATACCTTGCTCTGTCAATAACTTATCTAATTCGTCTAACGTAAGCGTCTTCCCTCCCATTTCTTGTTCCGCAGATTCTAAACTTTCCTGAACTAATCTACGTTTCAGTAGACGTTTCATTTGGTAACCAGAAAATTCATTTGATTCCTAAACGAAAGCATGTTTTAGAAGAACGGAAGGAACAAGTATATGTATATATGATTCTCAAAGTTTAGTAAGTACTTCGGGCATCTCGTGTAAACGACCCCATGAATTTTGTTTCCTGGTTTCCTTCAGATCAGTTAGGATCTCATAACGCACATCTGCCGGTAAAGCTTTAAATTCAACGCTAGATACATCCACGTTGTGAATATTTCCGACCCATTTTGTTTGTTTCCGTGGACTCAATTCATCGGGCGAATCAGAATCGCAATCATTGCTAAGATTTAATTCTACCTTGCTTGTGCTTGGTATATCTGGTAATTTAAATATATCATCCACTTGTTGCTTATTCTGCAAATTTATAGGTACTTCAGAAGAGTCAGTTGCAGTATTTTGATTTTCAGTGTTAAGAACTGTTTTCACTGCAGAATGCTTTATCAAATTATTTATTAATTCTGTCCTCATCTGTTGGGCTTTATGCTTGGCTACAGATTTCTGCTTCCTGCGTAAAGCCTGTGAACACAAAAGAATAAGAGTCTCTTTTCTCACTACCTGGTTCCCACAGCAAACTAATTATGTACAGACAATATTATAATCAAGATAAAAGTACAGTTTCATTAAAACATGCATGCGCAATGTACTTAATACTTATTACTTGAGACATGTGATAGCTACTATTTAGAAAGTTAAATGGAATAAAATCCATCAGGTAAATTCTATTGTAAGAAGATCTCGAAGTAGTTGATATATCTATTGCCAAATAGATATTTTTAAAGATTATACAAAGTAGTAGTTTAATCAGAAATATATTTACAATTGTATCCTTTTTAAGCATTGGTACACCTCCATCGAAAACAAAAACTGGTTTGATTTTATAAAACAAAAGCTTGCATATTCTATGGAATAAACCAATAAGATGAGCATTAGGTTTAGGATTGCCAAAGCGGTCTTGATATCCTTGCAGTACTTGATGTATCCAAATTGATATGTCTATAAAATTACAAAATTGTTGTTTGTTTAACAAGCTGGCATCAAACTGGCAATAGAATAAATTTGTAAATATAAGTATTAAAATGCACCAATGCCTAAGACTTTTCCTTCCAGTGTTTCCAAAGGCACTTGATTTCCTGTTGCACTAAGTAAACGCCAAAGACCATACACACCCATTATGTGAAGTGAAAAACCTGTAAAAATGTACAATTGACAAAGTAGATTGATGCTTTACTAACTTATACAGTTTCATATAGTATACTGCAGTATTTGCTATGTTGAAATATTTTTATTTAAAATTTAAATATGAAATCACAATCTTTATTCATAGTTAAAAGTTAAGGTAAATATATAGCATAAAAAAATTCGTTTTTTATATTCCTAACCTAAATCCTAAATACGTTTATTAAAATGTAGAAGAACTTTTACAAATAATTACCATTTATATATGACAATTTTACTTGCACATGCTTTATATGTACCAATCTGACAAGCCATCAAATCGTTTATACTTTTTATGGCGTATTAACAGCTAAACGAACGAACCCGACGCAAGTAGCATTGCACTACAGCGGTCAGCTGATTACAAAAGCAATACACATCAGGTGCGCTTATGTTTGTATTCGTAATGTAATTCTCCGGCAATGATAGTTCAATCTTCGTTTACTACTACTGTATCTGCTAGCTAAAGAAATTTAACATTGCAAGACAAACTATCGATGTGATATACATACTTACATATATAATCTAATCGTGTGAATTTACAATTTACTTCATCAGACTTCTCGAATGTTAGTTCTTAATAATATCCTACTTTCATTATGTCATTATTATTTAATAAAATGATATATTCACTTTCAAAATATTTATCATTCCTCGTTATTTTTAGGAAACGAGGCAAAATATAATTATTCCTATAAATTTGATGTGTAAAACAGGAAAATATTACAAATATGAAATTTTCAATAATCGACAAATTTATCTAAACAAGATTCGCATATAAAAAGTAGACGAACGATGTTCGTATATTAGGAACATAAGAATTTCTTCTAAAGTGCGTAATACATATACGCTTAGAAAGAATAACGTTTGTTGTTGTTTCTACATAAAATTTTTAACTGAACAAAAGCCAGACTTTTGATGGAATAAAAAGTAAGCTGATAGAACGTTAATTTGCCTATCCACGCGCACTCATTCTATATTACGCAGTATCAGGCTGTTGGCCGGCTGTTCGTGTGCTTCGTATATTAGTACGTAACGTAATACGTGAAGTATATTTGTGTGCATCTCGTCTATTCTGCGCGCATCTACACACTCATAGACACGCCCCCCAGGGTAACCCCAACATCCTTTTGCGGCAGCAATTCCACGGCACCTACAGGGCAGAGGGGAGTAGCTCACGTCAGGTGGGGAACAAGAGGGGAAACTGGAGGCGCTTGGGTCGACCAGGCCATTGTACAACAGTAAAACAATAGAATCTGCAGCTCAGTAACGTAACTAGCCAAACCCCTACAAATTGCTGCGTTACGATTACGATTTCTTACCGATCGACAATTGTTGTTACAACTTTTTGGATACGTTGAAAAGTAGTATGCAGTCGTATCGTTTACC
Source organism: Habropoda laboriosa (assembly GCF_001263275.1). Classification (NCBI taxonomy): domain Eukaryota; kingdom Metazoa; phylum Arthropoda; class Insecta; order Hymenoptera; family Apidae; genus Habropoda; species Habropoda laboriosa. Next base: position 246,461 of record NW_017100319.1, on the reverse strand, counting down.
GGAGATGTAAATTATAATTTTCTAAAAAGTTTCGAGTAGTTTGAAAGAGATGATTATATTTGACTGTTCGATCTTTTTTCTTCTATTTTCAGAGTTTAATCGTACATACTGTTTTACATTTAATAGTGATGCAGAAAAAAACATATTTTCGAAGTGGTTAAACGAATGATAAGGGCTTTCATTTCGAGGGGCTTATGGATCCCCTATAAATACATACCTGTTACAGCCACTTACGCGGTAGTAATAACTCTACGTTGTCGTTTCGAACTTAGTTACTCGGCGAATACCGTCGGGGTAGGTTGTATGTTTCTTGGTAGATTTGTCGAAATGAGTGTTTATGATTCGTTATTAGATTGGAAGTGACAAGAGGTTTCGAAATAAAGAAGCAAGACAACTGACTTACGATTACTAATTGAAATTAATTTCAAGTAGTGCTTCCGGATATTATGTTCGTATTTTGGATTTAAAGTGGCGCGCGCGGCTAAGTCATTTCTAGGGGTTGGTAAGACTGTTCGGAAAATTCGGAAAGTGAACAGGTGTTTTTTGAATGGATTAGGGAGAATAGGCGACGAGGACGCAAAGGGATTTGCGAATGGTGAAGGATCGAGGAACGGTGTGATATTTGTGAACATCCGATAATTTAGAAAATGCATTGGGATTTATGTTTCAATTCAAGCTATTATGGAAAATGAGGTGAGCATCGATAACGTAACCTGTTTTTGTTCGTTGTAACCTTCTTTGCACCGAGAAGGTAAATAAATAACTGTGAATGTTTTAATAACTTGTTACTAAAACGATAGCATCGAGGTGTTATTTCGAAAATATCATTCGTCTAATTTATATATTAAGAAATTTATAGAAAGAAAATATAGCGTTCAGTTTCTGTTGTCAAAATATTCTGAAAAGTAAGTGTTAATTTCTCGAAGATATCTTTTATTAAGGAAATACGTTTAATCGTTCTTTTCTTAATGAATTAATTGAAATTAATAGTGGATATTACGCGCAATTTTACACGCATAACAACTGTAAAATTTAAACGTACTTGTTATTGATATAAGTTTGTGCACACCAAGTAATTGTAATATGTAAAGCTTGGTCTGTTGATTTCACACGAAAGCATATGTATTTGTGGTTCTATTCGTGATGCATTTAATTAAGAGTTACAAGTATACGTAACTTGTGTTAGACAATTGACATTGCAAGTTTTATCAGGAAGTACAAGTTTCTCTCTCTCTCTCTCTCTCTCTCTCTCTCTCTCTCTCTGTCATGTGTGTGTGTGTGTGTGTATGTCTGTCTGTCTTTTTTTCTCTCTGCCTTTTTGCAGAATACTGTTCTATTCACTGTTGTTCCATAAAGAAATATCTAGAACTGAGTAATTGTGTTTAATAATAGCTAACACGATATTTGAATATTAAAAGTGTTCGATGCAGGCATTTTAACATATGAAATTAATCTCTAAAAGAGAATATCTTTACACTTACAAATACGTAGGTATAATTGTATAGACACAATGAACATGGGTGATTTAATTCATGCAGGAAAAATGAGCTCAGCTTGGTTCCCACAGTGTATATGCGCGTTTCCTCTTTCCTGTACTAAGACTAGCAATTCTTGGTAGCTCGTTTAAAGAAAGATACCTTACGTTAATTATATCTTGCATCATAAAAAACAAAAATCTTTCTCACGGTGAAGCCTTAAATGAGCAAAGTTGTATACTTGTGTGCCTATTCAAACATACATGGCTAATTAAAAAAACATTTCTTTTATACAGCATTATATAACAATAATACTACTACATACTGCTTGAGTTATACGTGAAATCTTGTAGCACATTACGTTTACAAATTACTTCTTTCTTCTAATAGCCATTTAATAAGCAAATATCCAAAAGGAAAGGCAGATTGTGTATGATAGCTTAATTGTAAGATGAATCTGAAAACAGGGAGTGATACTCATTGTAATTGTCCACGATGGAATGTATTTCAGGTGAAGGGGCAGATGCAATTATGACATGTACGGATGAAAAGGATAGCTAGTCAGCAGCAAACAACCAAGCAACTCTGTTGTATCGTAGAGAGAATCGAAGTGGAGGTTAAATATGCCACACCAGTTTGGTTTGCCCACGATGGCGCATGGAATGCAATCTCCTCCTTCGCCGACTTCGGTCATGTCTGTTTATCCTCGATTCGGATCTGGCGTCTACAGACCGGATCATCAAGATCAAAGGTTGACACGCGAAGCAATGGAACGTTATTTGCGCGATCGAAGCGACATGGTGATCGTAATTCTTCACGCAAAGGTTGCGCAAAAGTCGTACGGTAACGAGAAACGTTTCTTCTGTCCTCCACCGTGTATCTACTTGTTCGGAGACGGCTGGAGAATGCGTCAGGAGCAGATGCTCCGCGAGGGAGAGAGCGAGCAGTCCGCTCAGCTTTGCGCGTTCATCGGAATCGGTAATTCTGACCAAGACATGCAACAATTGGATTTGAACAACGGGAAACAGTATTGCGCGGCAAAGACCCTCTATATCTCGGATTCGGACAAGAGGAAGCACTTCATGCTTTCGGTGAAGATGTTTTATGGCAGCGGACATGACATCGGCGTGTTTCACAGTAAAAGGATCAAAGTGATCTCGAAGCCGTCGAAGAAGAAACAATCGTTGAAGAACGCAGACTTGTGTATCGCGAGCGGAACGAAAGTTGCGCTCTTCAATCGGTTACGATCTCAAACAGTAAGCACACGTTACCTTCACGTGGAGAATGGAAATTTTCATGCTAGCTCCACTCAGTGGGGTGCTTTCACGATACATTTGTTGGATGACAACGAGAGCGAGTCGGAAGAATTTCAAGTGCGAGACGGGTACGTGCACTACGGGAGTACAGTGAAACTGGTATGTTCCGTAACAGGAATGGCGCTTCCGCGTTTAGTAATTCGGAAGGTGGACAAGCAAATGGCCAGCTTGGAGGCGGACGATCCTGTCTCGCAGCTGCATAAATGTGCGTTCTACATGAAAGATACGGACCACATGTATCTCTGTTTGTCTCAAGAACGTATAATACAGTTTCAAGCGACACCGTGTCCGAAAGAGGCGAACAAAGAGATGATAAACGACGGTGCTTGCTGGACAATAATCAGCACCGATAAAGCAGAGTACCAATTCTTCGAAGGCATGGGCCCGGTTCGATCACCGGTCACACCGGTACCGCTGGTCCATAGCTTGCACTTGAACGGAGGTGGAGACGTGGCGATGTTGGAATTAACGGGGGACAATTTTACGCCGAATCTTCAGGTATGGTTCGGCGACGTGGAGGCAGAGACGATGTACAGATGTCAAGAGAGCATGCTTTGCGTGGTACCCGACATATCGCAGTTCAGGGGTGAATGGCTATGGGTGAGGCAACCGACACAGGTACCAGTCTCGTTGGTTCGCAACGATGGTATCATCTACGCGACAGGATTGACCTTCACCTATACCCCAGAGCCGGGCCCTCGGCCTCACTGCCCTCCCGCAGACGAAATCATGAGAGCGCCCCGTGCGATGCACAATCAGGCTAGCATGCCACCCGCGATCGCGGACGTACCTTGGAACACTCATCAACCTCCGCAATCGGGCCTCTGATCTTTTCCACACAATTACAGTGCGAACCAAAGTTTACCAGCTAGTGAGACGAACGCTATTTCCAAGAACGTTCCCGTTCATTCCAGTGACGATGCCAGTTCACCAGCTACCATCTACTCGGTGAAGGACCTGTTGTTACGAGTCGATGCCGCAACAGCTAGTTTAGACAATACGAAGAACACGTAGCGACCGTTTCTTTTCGTTGCGTTGCATTGCATTGCCTCGCGCCTCGCCTCTCGACGTGTCCCTCCGCGGGTCTCTCTGTACAGTGTGCCGTGAATCGTTTTCCTATGTTCATAAATACGTAGGTTCCTAGCTTTAAGTGTTAATACAGAATTACACAGGGATTAGAATTTATAGCGACATTAGGACTTAAGCGAGCTTTTTACGAATGTGAATATCTAGCTAATTATCCAATAAAACGGGGGATGATGCTGGGGGGCAGGATAGGAGAAAATTAGTTTGCTCGCGTTAAGCGATACAACATTATTGCGTATCGATCACCGGAAAGTGGTTGTATATTACTTGTCGATTATCGGAAGATCACCCAGTCTCGTTATCGGAGAAATCATGTTTGTTCTGAAATCGACCGAATCGCATCATCAGAAATATCGCGATCCACGCGATATATACCATATATACACGCATATACATATAGGTTCGTACGCATAGTTTTTAGCGTGCTCTTGCTGAGACATTTTGTACATTTATATAAAGTTCTAGAATCGACCGATTTTTTAAAGATACACCACACCCTTCATTTATCGAGAAAGACAGGTGACTCGCGAGCATGGAGACATTTACACCTCTCAGTTCTTTTCTCGTTCCTTTTTTCCTCTCCCTTTCCTTTCGTTCCGTAGCATCAGAAAAGATTTATCGTTTCACCACGTATATTATTTCACCAAGTACACGTCCGCGTGAACTTTATAAAACGATCACATCTGCTTCGTAATAACTGATACAAGTGTAATCTCACACAATCAGTGGAAGAACGACGTTAATTTTACAAAGTTGTTTCCACGGCATAAAAAATACAGCGTTGTAGTTTTGAACAGTGGAGAAACGAGTCTTGACGGAATTGCAGTGCACGAGTTCCATTGATTTCGCGCGTCAACTAATTATTCATATCACCATTTCATTCTATCGACCATTATTTATTTTTACAATTTACATTATTTCGCCAACGAATACCTTCGACTGCTTCTTTAACGTAGACAAATATTACGCACGCTTTTCATTAACCTCACATTGTCTATAGTCTATCGATATCCTGATTTCTCGAAATTCCATGGTATCATTTACAGAGACGACATATGCTTGTTCGAAAGGTATGTACGATATGATGTACCGGTGCATTTCAAATGGGTGAAACAGAAGCAAAGTCTAAGTATATACCGTTTCTATGTCTCTCTATGTTTTACAATAAATTGAAAAGATTTATATGATAAAGTCTTTACTTTATGACCTGTACGTTATTTCCAAATCCCAAGAATCGGAGGTTGCACCGAAATTATGTGAAAAAAGTTTCGGTCTAATTGTTGCGTAAGCGATAAAAGAGAAAATGTACGGACCTATCGGACCTTCGAAAGAATTCGTCTCTTGGCTCCTCGACTTGGTCAAATCGGTACAGTCTTTTTTCCTAGACACCATCGAATATAATTATCTACAGCAGGAAGCGAGATAAGATCGCTTTGGGAATTATTGTCTTCCTGAAGAGATCCATTGTAAAAGAGGAATGTCGGTACACGTATACCATGGGAATTTACCCACGATTAAAATTTGCACAAAGTACCTGAAGAATACGATTATCTTTATTCACAGTAATAAATTGCGAGTTAATAATAATTACATCCTTACATGTATCAGTGGACGGATAATCATTGAATAATCATTGCGATTCGTTACATTGGAAAACAATTTTAAGTATACGTTCGGACGTACGTTTTACATTTCATTTCGAATGAAATTCGGAAATGCATTCAGTATGGAATTCTCTCGATTGCACGTAATTTTAGTTATACACCCCACTTTTGTCTCTACTACGAAACGATAGAATATGTTTGAACGTGAAACCTATTTCATTGTATTTCCTACATATTAAAACAATATTTTACAAAATTATATGAAAAATCTTAATTGTAAATAAATCATATACAATTTTTTCAGCTAATTGCTTGTGTACACGTGCATTATGATTCCCCTAATGTTTTGGATCGTTGCAACAGTTGTGACGAATAGCGTTTAATTGGCAATTAATCACGTATTCAGCATGTGTGTATATAAATGATAAAATTTCGAAGGAAACTGCTGCTTCCGTATGAAATAATCGTTATTACGTGAAATTCGCTATTTTATTATGAAATACGCATGCTTCACCTATCACTTTACCCACCTGTCTCTTGCACATGTTTAGTTTTCACGAAGAACGTGATTTTATTTGATCCGTATCGTACGTTGTTTATTCATATTTGTGAGCATTAACGAAATGTAAGAGGTTAAAAGATCGTCCATTTTATATCCGAGCGAAGTTTCGCACAATAGTTTTGAACCTCGCACTAAATTTCCAATCGTCATATGAAAGTATGTATTACCGGACGACCAATTTGAGATTCTTGTAAAAGGATGCGTTACTAGTATATCCTGGAAGCACAAAGGGAGATTTACAGGAAATATCTGGTTAATTGTAATAATTATTGAGTTTTATTACACTTACTTTCGTTTGTGGGTGTATAAGACTCACACCGTGCTTATTTATCGCGATTAATAACAATTCTGGATAATTTGGTTCTGTGCTTTGTTTGACTTCGAAAAACGCTGAACCAAATGTCGGCCATCGATAAACGATCTTCAAAAACGTTATCTTCGCATCTTCCGGACTCATCCCTAAGTGGACAACAAAGTGAGGTTTTGTCTTGTAATCTGTAGACATCGTCACGTGTATACGTAATGTTAACGCGATTAAAATAATATTTTACCAGCATCTTGATTGTACGCTGCTATTATCGATCTCTTCCAATCGTTGGAACTTTGTACCTTTACTAAATCACCAGGTATGAGTTCCCTTAACATTTGCCTGGGAAAAAAGAAAAGAAAGAGCATCGTATTTATCCCTTTTCACAGAATCTCCTCGTATGTACAAGCCTCGTTACGGCGCTGTATTTCACTTACGGAATCGCTTGAAGTTCCTGTTTACTCTCGCCAAAACGAACTCTATACACTAATGCTGCTAATCTCGACGCTTCTTCCTTGGTACATTTATGATATCCTGTAGAGAAAAGCGGAATTAATAATACTGTAAATCTAACTAACTAAATGCCGGTGTCGAAACAGAACACTTTTACCTCTTAACAATTTAGGAAGCTCTTGATGGAAGTGGAAAATTAGGTCTGCGTTTCTATCTTTACCGGGAACGGTGTTGGTCCATAGTTTTTTCATGAAGAAGACTTGATACGTAAATTGGGGCGATACACCTGTGGGGTAAAAGACACGAATCTTACACGATCTCTTCGTTCGATCATCGGTGATGAAAATCGAGAAACAGAATTGGAATGACAAAGGCCATCGTACCATCGCGGGACGGCCGAGCTTTTCTGATCCAATCCGTCAAATGACGTACAAAGTCGAAGAAGAAATCGCCTTCGGGAACTGAGATAACCTTGTCGGCGATCTTTACGAATAAACTGAATCCTTCCGCGGATCGTAAGTTCAGCCTTTGCGCGATATTTTGACAAAAGTCTTTTGCTCTCGTCGACGAATCAACTTCGAATGCCTATATATGGAAGAGAAGGAGGAATTATTGTCGCGACTGTCGAAATTGCTGCTCTTGGAACAGACACAATATTGAAAGGTAACCGTTTAAAGTTGTAACACGCACTTCGTCCGTATCGTCGGGGAAATAGACTTTGTGAAATATTTGCGTCGTTTTGTGCTGTATAGCCTCTACCTCTACCTGATGCGGAGGATACTTTCGTTGACCGTTACGCAAGGTTTTCTGTAGCCTTTGTAAGGAGTCCTGTGATATGGGATGCCGTCTGGTACGCAAAAAGAGAGTCAATTCCTGCGAACGAACGAACGAACGAACGAAAGAAAGAAGGAAATAAAACAGGCGTATTTTTTTGTTTCGGAAACCAGAATCTGAGAGGAATCGTGATATTTGTTTACCTTAAGAAGGCTTTGGCTACAAGTGAAGAGGCCAGTAGCGAGCCACATCAGTTCCCAACCGCGTTCTTCGCTGACTCTGTTTCGATTATCGGTCAGCTGTTTCATAATTTGACAGTAAATCTCGTCCCGAAGAATTTCGTTCTTGAGCGGTCCGTCGAAAATCAGATCGGTATACTCGTTGCCGATACGTGGTCTTTTCGTTGGCAAATCTCCCATATACTTCAAGATCGCGTTAAAAGCGAAACACGCTTCCTCGGCTAATTCCTCTTTGGATATCAATTTTTTCAAGAGAGGCTGCTTTATCGGATCCCTGGAATGGTGCCACAACTCGTCGGTGTGGCCGCGTCGCGCGGCCGTTAGAGTCAACGCTTTCGACATCGTCCTCTTTGGAGGTGTTCTGGAAACACGTTTGCCGTTTCATTACGATTCGTTACGCGAAGGCCGACTGAATTTACCTGAAATGATCGATAGCGTATTCTAGAAGGGTGTGAGGTTTGTCGCGAGGTTCTACTCCGTTCACTTGCTGCGGATACAGTTTGCGGCCGTTCTCTGTTCCTTCGATGCTGAACAAGGACTGTGAAAGGAATCGATCATCGTCGGGATTGATACGGCCAGAGAGAACGGCTTGGTTGATAGGTAATATGGAATGGTTGCGTGATTGCGTTACCAAGATATCGTTCGGTGGTTTCGTCAAGGAAGGCAGAACGTATACTGTCTCGGCTGGAAAGTCTCCTTTTTCGGTGGTTCTCTCGCAAGTGCCGATGCACCATCCCGAATTAAGGACCGTCTCGCCGGTGCTCTCGTCCTCCAGAATGATAAGATCGCCTTTTTGAAAGCTCAAGAAGGACGAACCTTCGCCTGGAGCTTTGTAATCTTGCAAAGCGATTACGTATTTGCTACGCTTCTTCAATCCTTCTAGAAAGTATACCACCAGATCGCGAATGTCTTCGGCGTTGGGACTCTGGAACGTGAATTCTTCGCCTCGCACCGTCGACAAGTTGAACGTTTGCGTGAACATCTTGTTCGTTCTGGAAAATTTCGATCGTTGGAAAGAGGCGAGAGGGGGGAGAGAAGAAATGAGAATAGAGATGGTCGTAAGAGGAGCATATACTTTTGACTAGATACGGTGGTGATTTCGGGAAACGACAACTCGAGGAGTACTTGTTCTTGATCGTCCACGACGTACACTCCGGTCCAGTTCACCGCTATGATAACGTCGTTCTTCGGGAGATTCGGGCCGGAGTTTCTGTACGCTTCGTAGAAGCGAGAAAAGAGCAAGGGCCACTTGAACTTGGCGTAACCGACGATGTCCTCCTTAACCCGTAATGCGGGTACCTTTTCTTTCAAGTAATAGCTCTGCGAGAATATTAGAGAAAAAGGTTCGGTCAGTATCGTAGAGAGAAAGAACGGAGAGGGAAAATTAGAGAAGACGCAGCAAGGTGCGAGATTACCTTTTTGTACGCTTGCAGGACGAGATGTCCCCATCTGTCGATCGCCTTGTCGATACCCGTCAGACAGTAGTCTGGAATGTAATTGGGCAGAAGCGTGTATAGTCTGTCGACGTTCATATCTGCGTGATACTCGATGTAGTACTGTTGCGCGGCGATCATCGCCAGATCTTCCTCCTTGTCGCAACGATATTCACCGAATTTCACCCCTCTGACCACCTGTTGGTAAATTAAATTGGTGGCAACCTGGTCCTCGGTAGGTTCGTGCCACGGCGCGAATATCTCCTTCCTAAAGAACAACCGCCACGGTGCGTTTCGTTCCTGAGCACCTTGTTCCTTCGCGTATTGCTCGCATTGAGAGATTGCGTCCATCACGTGATCTCCGCCGCTACCGAGCGACGAGACTTTATCGAACAACGCGATGTAAAGGGAGAACCCGAACTGATCGCGCAGAGATATTTTATCGGACAGCTGGTTGCACAATTCCCTGGCTGTAGTCGCGGAATCGGCGAGCAACGTCTTGGTGTTTCCGTCCATGAACGTGATGGGTAGCATGATCGGTTTTTTCGATTTGGTGGCTTGCAGCTCGAGCCAGCTTGGCGGTTGGTTCCTCGTACCGTTGTTGAACGTTCTCTTCAGCCTGTCCTCGCAGTACGGTGCGTATCCAGGTGGTCCTTCTCTGATGAACGCGCGCAAATAATTCACGAACTTCTCGGAGGGGGCGAAGCAGCCAACGCAGAGCGAGAGTAGAATCCAGCCGCGAGCGTGAGAGGACTTGGAAGGATTGTTCGTCAGTTGCTTGCATATCTGGCAGTAGATCTCGTCCCTGAGCTCCGCGCGTAATATTCCGTGGCCGATGATAAAGTGCAGCTTCTCGAGATTCGAGGTGGGTCTCGCTTCCAGCCAGGATTGATAGCTGTCCGCCGTGTATTCGTCCTCTTGCAACTTCCGCCTCACGTCCTCGCCCAGTTTGTTCTTCCGTTTCAACGTTAACGAGACCAACTTGTGCCTGATCGATCGTGGTTTCTGCCTGAGAAACGTTTCCGGATCCATGCCCATCATCTGCGCCTCCTGAAACTCTTTACTCCTGATGAAGTTACGGCCGAGAGTCGCCGTCACCTTCGACATGACCGAGGTCGTGTCTCGATCCATCGTGTGGAACCTAGGCTCGGGTAGATCCCCCGTGAAACGAAGTATCGTGATCCACAGGGCTTGCGCGGCCAGCTGATCCCCTTGGGTGTGCAAAGGCAGCAACGGGTGCTTCAGCGGCTTCCTAGAATACTGATGCGTGATATTTCCCTGGAAATAGGTCGCCGCGAACTTTTGGAACTTGAACTCGGATAAATCCTCCTCGTCCTCGGACGCGGTTTGAACAGGGCTGATGATTTCCTGTTGATCCGCCTTCGGGGCGGGTAGATCGTTGAACACGGAGGTCTCCCTGGCAGGGGTGGGAGCCTCGCTGCTCGAATCCGGCAGGAAATCGAACATCGCCTCGACCAATTTGCTGTCGTCCACCGGTTCGTCCTGCTTCTTCGCCGCGTCGTTTATTAAATTCTTCTTGATCTCCATTCTACGCCGATCTTCCATCTCCATCTCGATCTCTTTCCTCTCCAACTCCTGCATTCGTTCCCTATAATTCTGCTCGGCGATCTCTTTCGCCCGTTTGTTCCCCTGATCCTTCAGCTCCCGCTCCTCCTTCTTTCGAAGTCTCAACGCCTCTACGTGCAACCGATACTCGTACTTGGTTTTCTTGTAACGCCTCTGCGCGATCAATCTTCGAACGTGGGCCTGTATCTTCACGATCGCCCATAATTTCTTCTGGTACATCTTACGCACCAAATAACCTCTGGCCCGTGCCTGAAGAGCGACGATATGTCCCCTGAGATGCCTGAATCTGTGCGACAGCACGCGCGATCTGATCAGCGCTTGAAGTCGCATGTAACCGATACGCATGCGTTTGTACCTTTGCCGTTGCGCGTAACCCCGCCAATACTTTTGCACGACCGTCGCGGCCGCCCTCATACGAAGGAACCTCCTTCTATACACCCAACCGCGTATGTTCCGTTGCAGTATCAGAATCTTTCGCGTCAAAACGCGATCGCGCTCCTGCTCCAGGAATAAGTCGTGAGCGTCTTTCAGGAAGACCTTGGTATGCCCGAGCTGGTAATCGGATCTTCCCAACACTATGTGACAAATTTTCGATGTGACCGCGCGGCAGTCCACTTTGTGCGCTGGAGGTATACCGGGAATGAGGAACCGATATCTCTCGACGAACTCCGGGAAGGAATGCCTGATCGGATAACCGGCTCTACGGATTCGAATCGTCTCCATCATGCCGGAATATCTCAATTGCCGGCAACAAAGCCCTCTGTCGAACATCATCGGTTTCTTGTGCTCGTTCGGTTTGATACACCTGATGAAGAAAGGCTGGCAACTGCACAACGTTCTCATCAGGCAGTCCAAAGACTTTTTGAATTGCGTGGACAGCGTGGGCGCTCTCTTCCTGGTCTCCGATCCCATGCCGATATCCTCGGCGAAACAGGCTTGCAGAAATTTGTTGGACGATATATGAATCAGCTGCAAGAGGTCGGCGCTGAACGTGTCCCTGTTCTTTTCGAGGAAACTTCTGGTGTCGTAGAACACCACCCCGGCAAAGTGATTCAATCCGAAAGACGTGTTGATATCGGACTTTGGTTTCAAGTAATTCCTATGGCTGCCGTGCGTCTTGTGAATCTTGGCCAGCATCGTTTGATCGGTGCCTTTTGGAAACTTGGATTCCTCGTCGATCAACGCCATGATGTTCAACTGTTTGATAGCTATCAAGTCCAGCGCGTCCTGATTATCAACGAACTCGATGTGCTGCCAATTGATACCCTCGTGATTGTACTCCTCCTGTTCAAGCTTGAAAATATGTTGGACGAAAAATTGCTGAAGATTCTCGTTCGCATAATTAATGCAGAATTGTTCGAAGCTGTTGTGACTGAAATTTTCAAAGCCGAATATATCCAACACGCCTATGGCGCTTCTGGACGTGTTCTTTGGCCTGTAAATCGCCTCGTTGATCTTCTTCACGATGTGGACGAACAGCCGTCCGTATATTCCTTTGACGAACGCGTCCCTGATGTCCACCGATTGCTCCCTGGACAACGTGGAAACCTGCGCACACACGTTACGCGATTCCGGTGAGCTTGGAAAGTATTTTTGCCTGGTCGTGCTAGGAACGTGATTTTCGTGCTTACAATTAGTGTCGCGTGTATTGAAACGTAACGCGAATTACTCGTTACTTACAACTGTCTCACCGTGAGCGAATATCGTTTTGCGGGTGAGAGCGTCTATCAAAGACTGAACAGGTACGCCCAATAAATGCGCTACCCTCTGCACGTTTGTCTGCTCCGGTATTTCGGTAGCGTCCAAATTATCTGAAACAACGGAAGAACGTTTTACGTACTCGTAGTCAGCGATGCTTTTCGATTAATCTCACACGTGACTTACCTACGACAGTGGCCCTGTACTTAACGTTTCCCATGTGCAACAGAGCAGCGAGCAGCTTGAGGATCTCCCATATCTCCGCGTCGGAAAACAACAAAACCTTCATCGCCGATCTGATGTCGGCAAACTCTGCGGCGTCGTCTCGTCCTTCGCAGGTGATGCTACCACCCTAGAGAGGAGAAAACGTCTCAGACGTGGAAGATTTAAGAAGGTGGAAGAACGCGAAGGAACGTTACCCCTGTTAAATATTTGTACGAAGATGCGTCTTCCAGTTCCAGCTTCAGCTTCTCCTCTCTCGAAAGACCGGCCAGCATGCAATAAAATATATGGTAGTTTCTCTCGTCTAAACTTTGCGAGACTATTCGTGATTTTTCCAACAAATATTGCTCAATTTTCGCCCCTTCTATCACCCCTTGTTCGTTGAAGTGAATGTCGATGTACTTCCCGAAGCGAGACGAATTGTCATTTCGTACGGTCTTGGCATTGCCGAACGCTACGGAATAAAAGAACGAAAGAGGAAAAAGAAGAAATTCCGCCGCGTTAGACAAACGTGTCGAAGCTTACCCTCCAAGATTGGATTCGCTTCCAAAATTTGTTGTTCGATCCAAGAATGTTTGCCGCTGATCGCTGCCAAATATTGCAAAATTAGTTTGGTACTTTCCGTTTTGCCGGCTCCGCTTTCGCCGCTAAGACAGAAATATTGGTGAGTTCGAGAAAGATAGGAAGATCGTTCGAAGATAGGAAGAAGGTGAGAATTAAAATACCTGATGACGATGCATTGATCTTGACCATATCGACTCATGTGCGCGTAACTGTTGTCCCCGATGGCGAATATGTGCGGCGGCAGCTCCCCGATTTTCCGATCCTTGTACAGTTTGATTTGCTCCGCGGTATAAATAGGCAGTATCTGATATGGATTGACGGCGACTAGAATGGAACCCGTGTAGGTCTAGGCGGAAGAAAAAGAGGGTAGGTTAGAGCGTGGTCGGTTTGGACGCGAGAAGATTCGCTTACGTATATGAGATTCTCGTTGTAGCGGATCAAGAGATTCCTGAGAATGCCGGCTTCATGGAGGTCTCCTAAGCTGATCATATCTTCTACACCTTGCACAGAAGTGGCATGCATCGCCTTTATTCGCCTCTCCGGAGTCAGCCATTGTTCCTGGAAATTTCAGTTGAAGTTTCATGCGAGGTAACGAAGGAAAGTAGGTAACGATTATTACCTTGTTATCGTCGTCTTTCACTTGGATGCGTCTGCCTTCCGCGGAAATCACTCGTGCTCCGATCGCAACGTCAAATTCTCTCCCTGAGATTGGTTCGATCCATATGTAATCTCCCTGTAACGTAATTTTTTCACCGGTAATTTCCTTCCTTTGTTACGCGCGCGTTCCAGAGAAGAGGACGGAAGCAACGAGTAAAAGTTCGTTACCGCGAAGCGCAGCAGCTCGGTAAGCGTAAAATAGAAGGGAAGATCAAGGTTCGCGCGAATCTTTCGTGGAGCTGCCTACGTGCAGAGTCGATAATCGAATTAGAGAAGGGAACGGGTATTACACCGGCGCTCACCTATTCTCAAGCTAATCTCTCCGTGGAGAAGCCTAACCGTGAATTTTCCCAACCTATCTATCGCCTGATCGATGTCGCGGCGAGGAACACGACAAACCGGTACATATAGCGCGCGCGGTGCTTCCGCTGAAAGAATGTTTGAGAACCTCTAGCCTAGCCTATGCTCTACGGATACGTCTGATTACCGCGAGACGAGCCTCTCCGCGTTCAATTTGGCCCTTCTTTTGCCACTTTTCATTTTACTTTCATCCCAAGCTCTTTTCCATCGATCGAAAAACCAAACTACGTAGAGTGGGTGTACGATGTACGATGTACGATGTACGATGTACGATGTACGATGTACTGTGTACGGTGTACCGTGCACGGGCGCGTGCTGACGAGAACAGGAAAAGAATAAAATACGATCGAGGGTACAAACGCTTGTCCGGTAAAACGATTCGCGTCCCGTTATACGACGGCTGGTTCGTTCGCGCGAAATGCTAAGGCGCTGTGTACAGGGCATTCGCGAACTGACGAAGGACCGTTAACTATGCCTAATTAACCGACCATTCGTCTCGATCTGTTCTGCGACTCTGTTGCGTGAACTGCGCGCCCACAGTCCATTTTCCTACATTCTACCGTACCACAGGCTAGCGTACAAAAACTGTAGAAACGATAGACGAGAATACGTGCAACGACGAACGCGTGCGAACCAGCGTCCCGTTTTTCCTCCAACACGCATTCCACCGTTATCATCGGCGACTGTCGATGGAAAGAAGGGAAGGGACCTTGGTGAAAATATCGAATCGACTTTTAATTTCATTTACGCGACTATCGATCGATCTATCGGAGATAAAAGTAAGGTAAGCGACTCGAACGTCGCTGCGCTGCGATGCGGAGAAAGAAGAATCTCCGTCATTTTCACTCGTCACACATTCCTACTGACCGTCTTGGAAGAAAACGGCGAGGAAAGCGGTAACATAATAACATGTCGGTACCTCGTTCGTTTACCATATCGAGGAAAAATGCAGAAGAACACTTACCCGCGTGACGATGACCATCTCTCAAGTCGTGGTTGTCGGCACTCCGCCTGAAAGAAGAGAAAGCTTTTTTTTTCTCTTTCTGGCTCTGTTTCGAAAAAAAAGGGAAACGCTGGCATTTTGAACGGCGAGAGAAAAACGCGTTAACGTTTATCGGGAAGAGAATTGCGATGGTAGTTAAGTGATTGCGCGCGAGTCACTCTACGCAACAGCCGAGACTTCGAGCCGGCAACAGTTCAACACTCTTACGCTTGTATATCTATTCGGAGAAAAATCGTTCCAGCGTGCGACGATGATGTCTGGCCCGATCACCGTTACAGTGGAACCAGCACAAGCATAAACCTGTTCGCAAAAGTGGGTTAGGCAGTTTCTGCTGCTACCATCCAGCCTTACACCTTTCCAGAACGTCCATCGAGGATTCTCTCTTCGGGAGATTCATCTCCCTTGTCTCTTATCGGTCCACCTTTCCAGAACGTCCATCGAGGATTCTCTCTTCGGGAGATTCATCTCCCTTGTCTCTTATCCGACAACTTTGCTCGTTTCGATCTTTAATTCACGACGATACGACGATTTAGGGAAGAAACGCGTCCGAATATCGAGTCTCTTAGCTCGAGAAGAGTATCGATCGAACGCAACGAAATTGCCGTTTACGCGTCGCTGACATCGATTTCGTTCGCCAAAGGGCAACGATGGATTTGCTTCGATTATGCTCGCACGAGTAACTCTCGGGTCGACGAACTTCCTTTCCTTCCTTTTTCTATTCTTGCTACTCTTTTCTTTACTCAATTTCCGACCAATCGATATATTCCATCGAATGAAATATCGATTCGTTCGTGACGCAACGAGATAAGTAGGGAAGGAGCAGTGCAACCACGTTCCAAACCCCACCCATCCCCTTGAACTTGAAAGATGGAACGCGAAAAGGAGTCGCAGTCGTTGACTTTGAAAATATCTGGAGAACGGCCAGTGGCGTAGTCACCGTGTACGGGAGACTTTAACGGGCGATCGAACGACAACGCGTGCAAGCACGTCCCGCGATTCCGAATCGCAACGACTCTGCTCGAAACTCGCGAAAAATATCCACTTCCGATTCTTCACGCAGTTCACTTTTCCCCTCTACAATTTTTCATTCACCTTTCCTAACCTTTCAGCCTTTCCTGCCTTCCGTTTACTCGCTACGCCCGTCGTTTCACAGTCCTTACTCCTTACGTCACGATACCTTTCCACGTGTACATATCTTCCTCTCTGTTATTTCTCTCGTTTCCGATTAAACACGATCAAACCAGCCCGAGAGAACAAGCACAACACGTTCCGAAAACGTTTAACATTTGCTTGCCAAGTATTTTCCTCCCATTATGTGTAATCGAGTCGTGTTCTCTTCCGCCAAAGAATACACGCCAGTTTCGAGATTTACCGACAGAGGGAAAAACGATTTCGATTCATTGAGGAAATCGGTCGGACGTGTAGGGTACGCGATCGTATGCGGTTGGTAAACATTTCGACGTTCGTTTACCTTCATCTGAAGCTCCACTCTCTTATCTCGTTTACTTATTATCGCTCTTTAAAATGCGATACGTGTTGCGTGCACGTTATTATGCGGAGTAGCCGCTATTCGATCGTTCTAACCATCTCGAATACCGTTCATGGGGGAACATGCACTTGTTACACGCATACAGTTTGACGAATAAACTGTGACAGTAGCTGGATCGTCGATGTCCGTTCTGAGCGTCGCGATAACGCGGTAACAATGGTGATGTATAACGTGCAATATTTCCGTCCGATCTATATAGGGGGGAACGATTCCGTACTGACGTGAGAATCTTGTTTCCAACGAAGAAATATCTGTTCGAACGGCGCAGATATTCTCTTGCACCGTATACTAAATAGAATATTCCATGTAGCGATACGCGAACATCTCGATATCGTCCTGTATAAACCATATTCCAGAGAGAACGAACAAATTCGAACGTACCTTGTGCGAGTAACGAGAAACACGACGAAAGCGGTTACACGATGTTGGCACACTCCATTAAGAGGCACTGCACTGCACTTCGGACGCGACGTAAAGCGCGCTTTTCATGTCCGACGTGACTAGAGAAGATCGTCGGAGGTTACCGCTTGGCAGAAGCGACGAACAATGAAAAGAGGAAAGATCGCGCACTGCGCTACGAAATGGGACACACGAAAAGCAACAGTAGTCGTGTCCCGGAGAATGGGCCACGGTGACCGGCACATTAACGCGTCCACTCGGGGAGCTTCGGTTCGAATCGGGCGTGCCAGGTGGAAGCGACTGAAAGAGGTGGAAAAACTACCTTCGTCTAGACCACGATCGGCTTCGGCTATCCGACACCCCAGCAACCTGGCTATCTATACCTTACCAGCGATCCGATCCTTTTTTCCACGGCCCTCTATCGTTCGCTTTAAAGATCGCCGAATCTTCCTTGATTTTTCTTTTATCTTCTCTTCATCACGTCACGTCGTACGCCGCCGATGCACACCTTATTCGCCTACTTGCAACCTGTTGCGACTCAATGCCGCTCAATGCCACCTAAGGTATTCTTTCCCCGCTTCTAAACCATCTTTTTTTTTTTTTACCGATCCACCAGTACGCTTCTCCTCTAAAGAATCGACCGCGCGGATACCGCCACCACTGATTATTTCCATCTTAAATTGCCTTCCCTTCCATTTCGTTTCGTTTATTTCATCGGTCATGCGTCGAGTAACACACACGCACACGCACACAAAGGACAAACGAATCGTTTACATCGAAAATATATTTTCATTTCATATGAATTCCACATGAATGATATACATACATACATACATATACTGTGATTTCTGCAACTTTTAACATATACATTAATATTGCAAAATTATTCAGAATTTCAGCAACAATAATAACACCGGCGATGTTATGCACGTTGCGAATTAACAGTTTCGTAAAATCGTCTGTATATAGAAACACGATCTTTTCGCGCAACGAGAACGATACATACTTCTATTCCAACGATTTCTCTTTTACGAGTATGTATTTCAATACGACCTGTACTAAAATTATAACAAAATACTATGCTGCGTTCTTATCCACGCTATTTTCTAGTGTGATACAAATGATTTTTCGTAATGAAACAAGTTATCAATCGTAAATTCTATACCCAAATATATTGCATATTGCTTCTTGATAACTACATGTATTTAAAATCATCAACATCAACATATCTTAGCAATATATCTCAGCATACGGAAGCAATCTGAAAACATGTTCTCCTTTAACAGCGTATAAAATATTAATTATAATATTATGTAATGTAAGACTTCATAAATAGTCCTAAAAACATACGACATACATAGCTATGTTCGGAGATGAAGACGATTTACGTAGTACGTTTTTACGAATTACATTCGCGTACATTGATCGATTTAATCTGTTCCGATGATAAGTGGAATTTCTCTTCCTGCGGTTACTTTAATTATCGGTTACAGTAGAGAAATTGGTAATCTTTATTATACTAATCGAATGACAACGAAAGCAATTGTATTCAGGTACAAGATATGCATACTACCGTCAAATAGAATCATCAAATAGTTAAACGTTCGAAAGAAAAAAAAAAAGAAAAGAAAAAAGGGAAAATAATAAAATCATTTGATCCAACCTGTGAACAGTATGTTTTCTCGTTGTGTAAGTTCATGCTAGTATAAAAAGCTTTAATTATATAAGATTTTTCAGTAGAAATGTGGCGTATTTATAACCTTAATCGTGTATCGTATAATTCAATTTAACAAATTCCATCACATTTTGCGATAATATCCATAATTCCATTATCGTTTCACACACAACAAACCACTTCACAATTTCTGAGTATTTCATACTTGTCCAATAATCCCTATTATTTTTGCATAACCTGTACCTATTTTTCAAACAATTGAGCGTCGAGAAATCAACTAGCATTTTAGGATGGATTGCTTTTATAGTTGCTCGTGAGAAATTATAATATTAAATAATTAGTAGTATAACAAAGAGAACGACTAGGAGCAACAGTGACAATGCTGTGAAAAAAAATATTATTGTTTAAATTAACAACGGGCAGTTTAGAGTAGTTCCCCAAAAATGTCGCGTCATTTCGTTAAATTATTTATAGTAGTAATATTTAATTAATATTTGCATTATTAATATTACGGTGCACGTATTAATGGAAAGAACCAACGTTGTCCATTGAAGCAGAATGTTAGAAGAGAATTATAATTATTTTTTTCTGTAAGCCAAACGAATTTTCAACACTTCGGACTGCTTGCCGATTAAACGGAAGTGCACAATTCGCTTTAATTCAAAAGCAAAATCACTTACAACATATCGGACGATGTAGTGTATTTTTTAATAATCATATTTTACTCTTATGCAACTGAAATTATTTATTCGCAGCTGTTGTATTTGTTAAACGTCTAATGAAACAGTAAAATCATCTTTTCGTATTTATTTTGACTGAACGTAATGATTCGTTCTAACAAATTGATAACGAATTTGATTGAAAACCCGAATATAGTCTATTGATTCGTACTTTGGTCGTTTTTAAATAAGAAATATTAAAAAATATACTAATATCTACCACTTGCTTAACAAGTTCTCGAGTTACTTTTCTCCGCTGAAAAAGTATTTGCAAGTGAAATACATCGTTTTCTTTTCTTTTAATTTTACAAGTATCCTATTTTGGTGTTGTAGAATGTGTTTGCATTCTAGAGGTTTTTCTTCTCCTTCTTGTTCTTTTTTTTTTTTTTTTGTTTTTCGTTTTTATAGAAGAAGCAAATCGTAATATATAAAAACCTATTTACTTGCAATTAAATAAACTGATTTCGAAATGATTTCATGGTCGTAAAAATAGGCTCTGGATATTATACTTTTACATTGAAATACTCTTATATCTTACGATTTGATTAGTTTCGTTAATTGTAAATAAACATGTTTGGAAGTTCACTGAAGAAGCGCGGAAATATCCCAAATCTTAATGAGACGATCTTGACCGATCGTCAGTAATCTTCGTCTGGGAGCATCCAGATCCATTCCGACAACATTATGCTTTGCGTCGTGGAATGATGCTAGAGATGTTTGGCTAGATAACAGATACATCGCATGAATGCAATATTCGCTTGGTTTATCTCATCTTTGAGTTAATCCAGTCCGGTGATCGCTACTTACTTTGCAGCTTTAAGTTGAATATGACATGGGTCACACACCCTAACTTCAAATTCAAAACCCATTGCTGGTATTGGTATTCGTTGAGATGTACATCGTGCGCATAATGCACGACCACAATGTCGACAATGATGCTGTCGCAAACCTAATTGTCGCTGATCCATCATCGCTTTAATATTCCAAAAGAATGGTCTTCCACAAGCCTAAATTTATTCCATATTATAAAGCGACTATTCCATATTATAATGATTCATGATTTTACAATCACGTACTTGGCACGTATCGGATTCTACCCATGCTGCGGTCTCTTTTCTATTCGCAGCCATATCCCAACAAACTATTACGCCGTCTTCTCCTCCGGATAACAACACACGTTCTGCACTTGCATAGCACAATGCAGTTACTTTGTTGCTGCAACATTATAGCCAAAGTTGTAAAACGTACGTTTGTTCCGCGACGAACTTCCGCTTAACGAACAGAACAACTTACTGATGTCCTTGCAGTTCATACGCTGTACCCTGACGTCCTCCGATATCCCATACTACGATAGTTTGATCGAAACTTCCAGAAAATAAAAGTTGTCTTTCAGAATCCCATGCTAACGTATGTATGCTGCCTGTATGTGCTTTCAACGTAGTGATTAATGTGACCCCATTGGTATCTAATTTTAACATTGCTATTTGTCCAGAATAATCACCAACAAAAGCATGTTTCGATTGAGCGTCAAATCTGAGCAAGTTAAAGAAATGTAACTTCAAGAAGAAGTTTCTTTAAATGAAATATGCATTTCAGATGATTAAAAGACCTGTTGGGAATAATTTGAAACACAGAAAAGGATACTGTAAAGCAGTGTACCATGCATCTGTCTGATATGATCCTAATTTTTGACCTGCTTCTGAACTGTGCAATTGAAACATTTTATCTCGTCCTATGCTTAAAACCCATTCACAGTTCTGTGCAAATATAACACCTGTAACTCTTGCTTGATGTGCAGTGTATTCACGCATAGCAGTCATTCGATTGTAATCTTGCTCCAAAACAAATTCCTACAAGTAATACCTAACATATTCATTCTAAAATAAAGACAGTGTTGTTAATTCTGTAAGAATGTTTCTTCATACGTACATTTATAGTTCCATTTTCCAAACCGACAAATAATTGCCTTGTTTGTACACAGTAATGCATCGATGTTGCACCAGCAGCCATATATTGGCAAACACTGGGCCAATATTGGCCAGAATCTCGTTTCAGCCAAACTCTAACAGTCCTGCAAGAGACGTTTTCTTAAGAGTACGAAGGTGTAGCAGAGGAGAAAAGAATTCTTCGTTAATTCTTCCGAACGAATATTTGAAAAAAATGAATTTTATCATTGAAAGAATATAATACCAATATACCTGTCATCGCAAACACTAATTACACCATCTTCCCGCGGTATAATGATAGCTGCATTGACATCGTCATTACATCCTTCTAATTTCGATAAAAGTACAGGTTTGCGGCTTGTGCTGAATTTATCATGATTTACTCCCGGTGCGGGATTTATCTCTGCTGCCATTTCAATCTTCGAAACGTAATATTTGAAGCAGATTTGTCATTTGACAGTTGTCCGACTTCGATGTTAATCAGAGTCAGAGTTTATATACGTTACGAAGGCGGAAGGTCGGACTTTTTACGAGATTGTGGAGAACCTATCGGCGCTATTCACGATATTCGTCGCAAATCTTTCTACCTTCCTTTTCGAGTCCCTCTTTATCGACTGTTACAACCTTCGTAGAAAGTTTACTTGTGTATGCATAAATATAAATGTATGTATTATGTACACAGAAGCCACGTTAAGTAAACAAAAAATGGTAGCAAATTGATCGGAACGACGATATGTATACGTATCATTGTCTATAGAACAGCTTCGTTACCAACTTTCTTCCAGAGATTACATTATAAAAGAATCCTTTTTCATTTACGTCCCTCCAGATCATTTTCTTATAAAACAACTATCGTGAAACGAAATTGCAAATACTTTCTAAACTGTTTTCTCCTACAAGCGTGATTAATTATTGAAAATTTATTAATAATATTTATCGACTCTCATTGTTGGCAAACGTTGTTCACTTATCGGTGAGATGGAGTATTATTAAGAAAATGATCGACTGAAACTATGTAACCAACAGTGACGAACAACGCGTTTCTTTTACAGTTAATTTATATTACTAATGATCTGTTGGAATTTGTGAAACGATGAGACGACTTTCAGTTATTTAAAATTTTCAACATTTTTTCGTAGCTGAGAAAACTGTCTTCTTTCTACTTAATAATACCATTATGTCGGGAACAAAGGTAATACATATGTGTACCTCGATATTTTCGTCCAACCTAGGAAATAGACGGAAACGTTTAAAAGTAACAAGTGATTTTCATTTATATTAGGGTGATATTAATAAAGATGATAATCTAAGGAGGCAAGGTTCATTTAGGAAATTATTGCCTTTGAATGCAAACGGAGATTCTCAGCTGAGTATGTCCGTGAAAATGATCGATAGGCCAACTGTACCGCAAACTAATAAGGAACATGCGATTTATTTGCAAGAGTATCATATTTTATCAGAATAGTAAGTTATTTTTACGAATGTACACATGATGGTACGAGTAAAAACCAAACGTTTTATTTCTCTTTTTGTTTTGTTTAATAGTAACATGTTATGTTCACAAGATCTGAAAGGCATTTATGTGATACCATCTGCTCAAAATTCCTTGTGTAAGTAATATAAATGAAGAAAGACTAGTTTTTCTTGCCACTGCACACTGCTCACGTGTGAAAGAAGTTGCATTTCATTTATTTAAGTCAAATATGAATTGATTCTTAGGTCTTGCTTGTCCTGACTTGGTCTTGTATAATGGTTTACATGTAAATATGTGCATGGTTTATTGTTTGCCACATTTTCTTTTACACATGCTTGCAATGGGCATTTGTTAAAGTGTAATGAATTTATTTTGTGTTAGTATGGCTTGGAGTACAATTTGTGCGGCAAGGAATGTATCAAGGAGGAATCTTTAGATTCACCATTACACTGCCACAAACTTTCCCAGATGGAGGATGTCCTGTAAGGCTTTATTTCCTAATGTATAACAGTTTGATTATGGAACCATTATAATTGCATTTAAAACAAATTTTAGAAAGTTATGTTTCAAACTCCAGTTTTTCATCCTTTGATTGACCCCGAATCTGGAGAGCTATGCACTTCATGGGGATTTCCTGAATGGAGAAAAAGCAATAGAATTTGGCAACTGATACAATTTATAACGAAAATACTGGCAAAAGTAGATATTAAAATGAATCCTGTAAATCATGAAGCAACTAATTTGTAAGTATCTAAGAAGAAGCATCGAGTCTACAAGTGTCTTGCATCAAGTTTATTTTTGTATTGTAGGTTGGAGAATAACTTTGAAGCGTTCCGAGATCGTGTAAAAAGATGCGTGAGGGACAGTTTAAACAAAGTTTACAATCCGCCGATATTGGACGATCCTCACTACATTACCTTTAGTCCGTATGTCGATGAACTTCACGACTCCGTCAAGCGAGAAATTTACGAGCGCAAGGTATAGAAAGATATGCGTAAAGGTTGTTTTATCAATTGAAAAGATTTTGATTCAATCACTCGTTAATTCCGGCGTAATAATTTGATGGTATTTAGGAAGAAGAAGAAAATAAAGTGCTTGGTTTATCCTGGGTACAATCGGGATCGTTACAGCCGTTCTCGAAACCTGAAGCAAGATAATAGGTAAACTTCAGTACATACATAGAAAATGTAATAACGAAACTACACACGTCCTTAGAAAATAAGAGAGTTGTACATTTTACTAATGCAGGGGATAAATTATAATGTATTTTTGTATTAGTCCAATATGACAAATTATTTTGCGATTATTATGGTTTTCAACACATGCCCGTATGAAATTATTACAATAACCAACTATAATACTCTTATATTTAATTAAATTAAGAATGTAATCGTTACTTTATCAATTATTACATGTAATTGGAATATTTCGTAAAATAAAAATGAAAACTGGATTTTTTTAGCGTTTATATTTTATTAATTGCACAATGACACATAAAGATATTCACATAGACGGTGTACTATAGGAACTGATAATAACAACAATTTCATTTTCACTCTCCTTGTTTTATGTTTCGAATGATATTTAACGCTAGGTATTTTTGTGGCATCCGTTATCATGCGTACTAGGTTTTAGGCGTATGCGACAAGTATTGGTGAATCACAGTATCCGTCAGGAGAAATGTATATTTCGTGATAAATATAAAGTGTTGTGGAATATATCGAGATTTCTAGTGTCAGAGTGTTAAATGTTGTATTTACTTTCATTCGAAATATTCCGAATTATTTATTCCTGGAATTTTAAGATTATGAGCTACGATTTTAACCTTTAATGACAGACATACAACTGTAGGTAATCGTCTTATTTTCGTGTTAAATAAATCAACACGTTTTTCTTTGACAAATTAATCATTTGACGTAGAATTTGAACCTCGTATGAAACGTAATATTCGGTATTGCGAAGAGTAATAAAGCAATCTTAAGTAATTCGGTCTTTGTATGAGAAGAATTTGGTTAGTATTTGTAGGTTAAGGACAGACCGACCTCGAATGATTCATAAAAAAGATTCGATCAAACTGCACGTGTTTTATACGATGAAAACATAAAAAAGATATCGATTAACGTTCGAATTGTTTAGAAGGTATTAAATTATTGGAGTAACAATTGGAGTGTCTAATTTGTTCTTAATAAAGTCATCTTGATATATACATATATATATTCTATCGTGCAGAACATTGTGTGAAAGTTGTAGGCATATTCTCTTTCATTTGTGTAACTTTAAATAGGAATCTTAGAGACATATTTGATATAGTTTTTTAAGGTAATAGAAGAAACATCAGCATGCAGACAATAAAATGCGTGGTAGTAGGGGATGGGGCTGTGGGTAAAACTTGCCTTCTGATTTCATACACTACCAATAAGTTTCCATCAGAGTATGTGCCTACAGTATTTGACAATTATGCAGTAACAGTAATGATAGGTGGTGATCCATATACATTGGGACTATTTGATACTGCTGGTAGGTGTACAATAAGATCACTCCAGAGTTCTTTCGAATAGTAAGGAAGTATTAACACCGTGCTATGTTACAGGACAGGAAGATTACGATAGACTTAGACCTCTAAGTTATCCTCAAACAGATGTATTCCTTGTTTGTTTTTCAGTAGTTTCACCATCATCTTTTGAAAATGTTAAGGAAAAGGTTGGCCTCTATTCAATTCGCGTATTGTTAGAAAAAGTAGAACAGCGTTAGCTATATTATTAATATTACATCGATTAATTTCAGTGGGTACCGGAAATAACGCATCATTGTCCAAGGACACCATTTTTATTGGTTGGTACTCAAATCGATTTGAGAGACGACGTTGCTACTATCGAAAAATTGGCAAAAAATAAGCAAAAACCGATATCCGCGGAACAAGGGGAGAAGCTCGCGAAAGAGTTGAAAGCGGTAAAATACGTGGAATGTAGTGCTCTTACGCAGGTAGGTTCTCGTTAGCCTTCGCTAAGGTTCTCGCTACTGTGAGTTTTCGATAATTCTATGGAATGTTGAACGTTACAGAAAGGTTTGAAAAATGTGTTCGACGAAGCTATCTTGGCCGCATTGGAACCTCCAGAGCCAGTAAAAAAAAGAAAGTGCACGCTGCTATAAAAAGAGAGTATTCGTTGGAGGGAGGATGCGTGTTCAGAAAGGGAAATAACGTTACGCGTAAGAATAACGAGCGGCAAATTTGATGCGTAGTATAAAGCACTGTTAGAAAAGTCGAAACTGTGCTTATGCGGTTCCTTTTTGAAAAAGAAACATTAATTTTCCGGGATCAGCTAACAGCCGCTAATAACGCAGCGCGACAATTTCAATTGAATCTTATCACGATTATCGTATTATAAATAATTGCGACCACATTCCACGCAACGTAAAATTTCGATCGCCAATTTTCGCCAATCAAATCCAGTGTATTTCTCAATGGGTATATACATATGGCACAAACGTTTTCTAGTTTTGTAAGCTTCGCTTGTAAAATTGTCTACACGGCAGATCTGTGTCGTTTGAAATTTCTTGGATATTTCTGGTAA
>NW_017100319.1:203350-219251 GCF_001263275.1 Habropoda laboriosa | reverse complement strand
TTTTGTATTTTTGTTGAAAAAAAAAAAAAAAAAAAAAAAAAAAAAAAAAAATTGGTGCTATCGAGACTAATACTATTTTTCATGTTTCATATATTCACTGGTAAAACGAGTCATAATAGACGGTAGAATAAAGTATTTCTTTAAATATATAACGAATCGAAGTTTCCAGGAAAAAGAAATCAAAGTGTTCGTTTTCGATATATCGAGTTAAAATTACAGGTTCGTAGCGAGACCAGTATTAGAGATTTTGCAACGAATATACACGGTGATCGTAACAATTGAGCCACAATCGTGGAGAAAAATTTTGCGTACAAGCTCTAGCATCCTACGAAACGATTTTCTTTTTCACAAATGCACCTACGCAAAATTTTCCTCTACGGTTTCTTTCGATCTTGGCTCAATTACTAAAACGAACCCTGTATAGACGTAGAATAACAGTATAGAGACGTTATTTAGATACGTTCGATCGTATACAACGGATGGAATGAAAAGGTTTTTAACACTTCTCTCTCTCTCCCCTTTCGAACAGTGTTAGAAATACCTTGAAACGGCACATTTTCGAAATTCCAAACGGCAGCTACGTCACGCAAATAGTTTCGCATAGCAGCGCGTTCGTTTCGCAGCAAGACGTTGAACATCTGATTTTGTACATATCAGCGTTCGTTACGAATATACACACTGATACGACGTAGTAAAACGACTGAGGAGGAGATGATAATAACAGGCATTTATATTTTCTAAGATATGAATTAACGAGTTGGCTGGTAGTAATATCGGCCGCGCTATACCCGATATGAAGATTTTGCAAAAGCGGTTGCAACTTTCGATACTAATACGCGCGCGCGGTCAGGCGGTCGAAAACCACAGAACCTTTACGTATTATTTATTTCAACGAACATTGTATTATTTTATACACGAAAAAGCAATGCCTAGTGTTTTCCCATAAAGTTACAACGACACGTGTGAATACTGGATACACGAGAGGAGAATTTTTAAGGACGTAGGTACATAGTTTGTTCTCGTTCTTTCGGAAAGTTTCGTCGAGATCGAACGGTGGATGGAATAGGAGGCGAGTGAGCGTGCGAGCGTGAGGAGAGAAAAAAAAAAAAATCAACGATCGATTTTTTTACATTCTGTATCCAGTTAAGAGAGGTGTGGCATTTATTAGCATTGTACGTGTCACGATATGTAGACACAATCGTATTATGAAATATTCACATATAAATATATTTCATACTATGCGTAAAATGTCGTTTTCTGATTATTTCGCGGATGTATAGATGGAAAGGAAGGCTTTTATTTGGAAAGTAGGCTGTCCTTTGCTGTCCTCTCTGTATTCTCGCAGCGGCACGTGCGAACGGAAACGCGCGGAGTGGCGAGAGAGATAGAGCGAGAGAACTCTCCTCTCTCCGTCCTCCGTTATTCTTTTCCGTTTCCTTTTGCTCTGCCAGCTCCTCCTCCATTCTCCTCCTCCTTCCGTTCCCTCATCCCGCCGTCCTTTTCTCCCCGGATCTCTCGGTCTCTGTCCTTTGCCGCGCTCGATTGCATTGCGCCGTATAACGTGGCAGCGCGTTGCGCCTTGTGGTTACTTCAATTAGGTGGATTCGTGGTTACGTATCGGCGTATTGGAGCAAGTTAACCACGCCGGCACAGAAGGTACGCCAGCCACGGACTCATCACGGACGTGCCTCTGGACTCCCTTGACATTATCGCTAATCATCTGGAATCGATTCTCGCATCGACGAGAAAGCGGGCTCAGGTATGCCGCATGGCATACTCGCGCTTTCCTCTGAGCGGCGGTAGTAGCGGTAGTAGCGACACGGGATTGAATTTGTAGCGGAAAACGTAGCGAATTGGGAAATACGTCGGGTCTTGTGAAAAAAGACGAACACGTAGAAGTACAAGTCGGTGGTACGTACATGTATACGTATCTATTATAAAACAAGCTGACCACCTGGTGGCAAGCATGCGGGGGGCCTCGAGCCGCACGTTGACACAACTCATTTTTACGCGATGTTCCACGCATGATGGGCGGCCCTGCTCGTCCGCAACTAGCATACCGCTTCTCCGTTGTGTTTATGCCGATGCTCTTCTCATCCGTTTATGTACTACCTTTCGAGCGAGGAAAAGTAGGGAATAAGCGTACTTTCTGTTAATTTCGTTCGGTAGAAGTAAAAGTCTAGACGGGGGACGAAGGAAAAAGGGGCATCGAAAAGGATGTTAAAAGGTCTCCGAGGGTCGCTTAAATATGTATGTATGTACGACGCAACGATCGCGTCTTACACGCGAGCATGCACCGTTGAAAATCGTCTGGACGTAGTAGACTGGAGTGTGCAGCAGCTTCTGGTATATCCAGCCAAGCATGGGTTCGGCGATAACACGGTGGATAAGTGGCACGTGTCGCTTGCTCTTCTTTCCACCCGACGGACAATGTTGCTCTTAAGAGAAGCAACGTTCAATATCTAAGCTTTAAACTAAACCAGACACTCGACCGATACTTGGATCGAGACAGCTTTTAGCTTGCCGCTAGAAATTAAGCAGAGCACGAATATTTTTATATATATACGTTCGCAACAATCGTGTGTATCTACAGGAGGAAAATCTTCTCCCCCGTCTCGATTTGGTCGATCGCGATAACGCGTAGATATGTATTCCTTTTTCGTTTTTTTTTTTTCTTTTTTACGACGGCCGTTCTACGAAACCTTTAAAATTCGTCTCCTGATTCTCGTTTCTCGGAGGGTCACCACCACGGAGGAGGGTATCTCTCGCGGGAACGTTTTCCACGTATTTATACCACCTAATCGGAATCTTTGGATTTTCGATCGGTCAACGGGATTTACGACAATCGTACCCGCTTTCCCGCTGCGATTGCTCCACATTTCTATAGCAAATGGAGAAAGAGCGGAAAACGTTGTCGTGGAGGTTGCGCGGTACGAAGGCGGGGCAATCAGGAAGATTCGATCTTTCGGGTTTTCGGCAAACGAGAGACAGAGATGGAGAGAGGTAAGCAGAAGTCGAGAGACAACGTGGGTGGCAACAATAGCTCTCTCGAGCGGGCAGATTCTGGTGGCACGACACGCATTGTACGAGCACAGTTTGAAGGTGATTGATCACCGTTGGTGATCGCGCGTACACGCGTGCATCGCGTCGGGGCTCTTTCTCTTTTATCTTTAACAAGGGACCCATGCTCGTTTAACATGTCCGGTTGACAACGAACTGGTCGTCGTCCCGGTCGTCGTCCCGGCCGTCGTCCCGGCCGTCGTCCCGGCCGTCGTCCCGATCGTCGCCACCGACCAGATCTGGATTTTCGATGGAAGCGTACCGCCGCGGGGGGCAAGCATACCTCGAGATGAGCGTACCGATCTCGAGCAGGTCGGCTAACAGTCGTCTCGCTTTTTCCGCGAGGATAGACGCGGGGAAAGGGTGTACGTGTGTGTGTGCGCGGTGGAAAGCCTGACTCGATCGATGCGAGCGGTTTCGACGCGTGTCACGCTGCTCGCCGTTACGCAAGCCTTACGCCGATGTCCGACTAAATTGCCCGCTATCCGCTATCGTACTCCGTGGGGTTAAAATCGGGGCTGGCCCGCGCCACGACAGAGGGGAGCTCGATAGGCGACGCGATCCTCTTTGTATCGGTCGACGGTGGCCGGTTCTTCTGCGTTTTTATCGCATAAAATCGGGCAGCGTTGCTCGCAGGGTAGGAAGCTCATTTTAATACAAATCGTTCGGTCTCCGTGTGTATACGACGGTGCCGCATGTCGCAGAGGCAACATCGCGTCCCCTGCGCCATCATTACCAACCCCTCGGCGAGCGAGCTTACCCGATCGGTAGCGTCATACGGCAAAACTCCGAGCAGACGTTTACCGTAAGTGGCGTAGTTACGCTTTACCACTCGACAACTTGCATTTTCTTAGGTCCGGGATGTGGGATTTTTGAGGAAGTAGCTGCTGCAATCGTTCCTACGTGGACCAGGAAGGAGGAAGAGAAATGGTCTGGTGATAAAGTCTCCGAACTCTGGGTACAGAGGGTGGGGTGGAAGGGGCGAGGGTAGAAGGTCGGAGAGTGGCTCATCAGGCTGATAACCCAAGAGAAGAGAAGCGAAGCGCGTGTCGCCCACTCACGGTGATTGCTGCCACCAGGTTTGTTCCTCGACTCCTCCGGTACCCCTCCCGCGCGAGCCGCCGCGCGGTGTTCATCGGCATCCCCACCGCGATCCTAGCTATCCCCGCTCCGGATGGATCCGCGCTCCCACCAGAACTTTGGCTCATCCCTACTATTCCCGAGCGCGACCGTTCGACCGTGCCTCCGTATCACCTTCTGCTCTCGAGAGAACCCGGATTGTCCACCCACGCTGCTCCTCTTCTTCCTCTTTCTTTTCCCTTCCCGTTTCACGCCCATTCCCGTCTTTTCTCAATTTCACCTTGCTCAGGGGCGAAAGAGGGAGATATTTAGAGCGATCCGAAACGAAAGCAGTAAAATCGTGGCACCGCGTAGCGACAGGTACGTTACATACGTCGCTGACCACCGGTTTCAGCTTGGACTTTACGACAATCGACCGTTCGTTTAGGTATATAGACGGGAAATTGGTTTATAGGCGAAAGGAAGCAGAGCAGCGAGTAGCCGCGACGGCGGACACCCTTTTGCCGCTTCGTTATTCCCGACGTTTCTCATTACGATTCGATTGCTCAGAGGTGAACATGCGATGCGCTTCCTCGAGAGAAACGAACGTTCCCCGGGGGATGTTCGATCGTTGTCGTAAAGATGATTGGCCGTGGTCGGTTTGCGTGCGTGTTCGCGTCCCCATTCCCGTTCCCGTTCGCGTTCCCGTTCGCGTTCCCGTTCGCGTTCCAGTTCGCGGTCGCGGTCGAGTCGATTTTCCTCTGTCGGCAATTTGGCCAGATGACGGCCGCGCGTATCCGTCGGGAGCGGTCGCCAGCGTAGAGGTAGATATCGGCATGTAAAAGGTCTCTTCACCTAACCTAACCCTCCACCGCGCCGCCGGTATCTGCAGAGCTGAAAACGTAAGGGAGTTAAAACGCGATCCAATTTCTCAGGCCATTGAGTGCGGCGACTGCCATCTGTCTAACGGCTGGCCCCGTGCTTTTTACAGGCGAACCGTGAAATGCGCAAACAGAAGGTCTGGACCTCCTTTACATTTTAATCAAATCATTTCTCTATTAGGTTGGGTTAGGTTTGGATCGAGCACCTTGAAGGAGGAGGTTCCCGCAACGGCGAAGGGTTTAATTTCTTTCCTCGTCGCCTTCGACTCCCCCGGTCGGCGTGGAGGAGGGTCGATGGAACGAGCCGGTGTTTTCCGCGAGGAACGAGGAGGGAGGCGACGAGAGCCGATCCGTAACGCGTCGATCTCCAACCTCGCCGGGATCAATTTAATTTTGTTACAAATAGCTACAACCCTTTGGTTCCCGACTCCCGTGGCGGGCACGTACGCTTCCAATCGGTTAATGACTGTTTCGAGGATCGATCGTTCTCGCCGAGCGAAAGCCTCGCTCGTAATAATCATCATGGTTTCACCGTAATTGCTCCGCGGGAAATGAGAAATAGCTTCGTACACGCCGGCGAGGCGCAATTACGCAAAAATTAGTTAATTGTTCGCGAGTACGCTTTGGCCCGTTGTTGAAAGTAGCACGCAGCGAATAGCGGCGGCAGCGGCGAAGGTTAGTCTGGATAATCGAGTTTCGCGTAATCCGATAACCATATCTACCATATCTACTTAGGTATCTCTCCCGCGTTCCTTTCTTTTCGGAAAATCGGGGAAAAACCAAAGGAAATTTAGCGACGCAGGGACGTGGTACACCTAGCAGATCTGGTCGAACCTTTTTCCGATATACGTACGTCTAGTACAGATTGATATATGTCTATCCGTGACGTTGGCATGTATGGATTTTACGGCGCGTAGCCGTCTGCCACGGATGCTTGATGGCGGCGGTGGAGGCAGATTCATCTTTGGTGTGAATTGGTCAGGGCTAAATAAAGCTGCTCCGATGAGTCTCAGCGGGACCCTTGCCCGCTCGATATACCTACATACTTGCTCTTCATAGATAATTTACCAGGCACGGAATCGCATCGAAGATGGATGCGAACCGTCGTGGTGCGCGTGAATCCCGTCTGTCGAGATCGTCCGCGATAATGTTATTGAAACAACGGTTTCCAACAACCGGTCCGATCAAATATTTACGCGTTCCGATAACGAGCAGTGAAATTGCGCGTGAGAACGGTACCCCGAAATCTCCCTTTTGCTTCTCGACCGACGTCGTACTCCTCTACAGTCGATGTGTTTCGTGCGTTCTCCGACAAGTGGGATATGGTTAGCGTTAGGAGAGGATCGTCGGGCGAAAAAGACGGAAGATCGCCGGAGGAGAGAGTCGGAGGGTGGTAGGTCGGTTGGTGCGCGGCGGAGGGAACGGGGTAGGCATAAGGGGGTCGATAAAGTAGCGATCGCGCACGGGACTCAATTACACGCTCCGGCGCGTGGGGACAACCCTCTCCGCCGCTCTTCTCTTCCCGCTCGACCGCCATCAGCACTCCCGCCCCCGAAGCAAACCCCTTCCACTATCCGGTTTTCCAGGCACCGTTCACAACCGGCTCACCCCTAACCTCCCACTATCCCCTGGGAATCTCTAAAGGGACGACTGCGCTCGACTCGAAGCAGGAAATCAGCCAGACAACTCGACGGCAACGCTGTTCCTGTCGCGAGTTTCTCGCGTGCTTCGCTGCCTCTACCAAATTCGATTCCACCCTCCGCAATTTCGCTATCGCTCTCCTAACGAGACGCGCGATCGTTTTCCAATTTCTCTCTCTCTTTTCCTCTGCCCCTAAGTATTAATAACTTCGTCGTTCGACTGTTCGGCGTTGTTAACGAAAAGGTCGACATCCTCGCGGTACACGTCTCGTGAACTAGGGGAGTTTGTCGTTTGTCGGACATTACGAGCCTCTACTCGATGTTTTATTAATCTCTCTCGGCTAGTGGATCGATCCGTTGGCCGGGAGCTGACATTTCGAGTACCATAATCGATGCCCGAGATGGTCCGACAATCGTCGGATAAGCATATCCATATTACAAACGGTTCGTGACTAAAGCCTTTTAGTTCGGTTCGGATCGCTTCCGTCTGGGAATCGAACCGGTACCGTTTCAAATTCCCTCGGCGATTGGTTTGTATCGCCTGCGTACACCTCCACCGTGGAAATTTCTTCTTTCGCCAGCCGTAGGCACCGAGAAGAAAGCGTCGTTTCGAAGCGAGAGAAGGAGGGGACCGGTAGGCGCAAAAAGGAGCAGCGAAGAGCGCGGAGAGGTAAAGAGTGGAGAGGAGGGAATGATTCAGTAGTGAAATATGTTAGGAGGTCGGCGTAATGCCTTTCTTTCTCCCCTTTTAAAAATCGAGTGTATGAAGCGAGCCAGACAATAATATTTCACATGCCGCGAGGCTAATTGAATGCTACCACGGTAGTTCTGGTCCTTAGCAGGCCCTCGGGAGTTCTCGCGCGTTCTCTCGTCCCCTCCGCCCCCGATCGCCGGTTGGTCCCTTTCGCTCTGCCAGCGGGCAGATCTTCCTACACCGTTCGGTTCCGTTCCGTTCGGTTCCGTTCCTTTCCGTTCTGGTGCCACCGATTCAGCGTCGCGCGGGTCCTCCTCCTCGTACTCTCTCTTTCTCTCTCTCTCTCTCTCCCCGTCGTAACGCGCGCGCACGGGGACCAACGATTCTGCTGGGCCCGCCGTGCGAAAGGACAATAATTAACCGGCGGTTAGTTTACGTCGCCCCCCGTGGTTTCAGGCGTTTATACGCGCCTACCTACGCTCCGAAGGTTCCCAACTTCACCCGTTCGCGCCATCTCACCTTTCCCTATTCCACCCCTACGCGCACACCTCTTTGCCCGTTGAATCGCCCGAATCGGATAAGCTCGATTCCCGCGAGAAGTGGAGCCGAGCGTGGAAATGGAGCAACGTTGGCCGGAGGAACGGCTAGCCGTGAGGGAAGAGGTGGACACGGGAGGGAACGGTTGGGAACGTTTTACCGGCGGGACCGCGCTAGCAGGCCGAGATTCATAAATATGCTTGTCCGTAGGTGTAGCGAGCCAGGCAGAGTCACACCTTCTTATAATTATTAACGGGACAAATGAGCCGGGCCCGTAGCTCGTATACAATAAGAGATTGGGTATGGCGATTCGATTCGCTCGTTTCGTTCGCCCGGCTTTCGTTCCCTTCCGTTCAGCTCCTCGGCCGTTGACACGGCCCCGCGCGGGGCCGTGAAAAAGAACGAAGGAAATCCTCTCCGATACCTACGCACGCGGAACGACACCGGAAACACCTCGTCGTCGTACGATCGAACCTCGAACGCCATTCTCGTTAGCTCTATCTGTTTCCTTCGCCGACCAAACAGAGGACAATGCTCCTCTCGTTCGGTCCCGACGCTTAACCGAGATCGTAACGCGCTCGTTTGTCGCGGCTCGATTTTCGAAGACACCTGCTGTCCGAGATCTTTTCACAGGGTAAAGCTGACTCGTCGAGAACTGACGTTTTGTTATCGGCAGCGAACGGGCCGATTATAATTGTAAATGCTACCATAAAGCAAGGCTAATGCCGGCAGGAGAGGAAATGAATTGGCACGTTGGGGTTAAGCTCCGCGCGGAATCCGCGGGGGGCCGTTGGATGAGCGCAGGGTCGGCGAGTGTTGTGAATGGTTCGGAAGAATAACGTCGGGGCCCGGGGGCCCAACTCGGTCATTAAGTTACGCGCGGCATTAAATCATCGTTGCTGTCATCATCCTCGTTATCTACCGCCTCCGCCGATTCTTAGCACCGGCTATTTGTAGCTGCTCCTCTCGATCGAGAGAGCCAGCTCGAGCTCGATCGGTTCGCGCGACTAATTCCAAGTATCCTCTCGATAGAGAGAAATAGTGTGTACATAGTGTTGGGGAAACGGCCGGGTTGAGGAGCGAGAGGTGCGAGAAAGCTCGGAAACTGGCGAGGTACCTACTTACTTATCCTTATACAAGTGTCCGGGGTATGTGTACGATGGATGTATGCGTGGCTGGCGCGTCCCTCCGCGGGGGGTACGTCAGTGTCCCCCGGTGTTAGCTGGCTAACGTAAGGTTAGGCCATTCGTTCCTATCGTTTTCTTTCTTTCTTTCTTTCTTTCTTTCCTTCGTCTCGTTCCAGCTCCGCGTGGAAGGCTTCTTCGCAGCCTGCCGGTCACCGCATTCCAATCTCTCTCTCTCTTCCTCGTCTTCCCGAGTCACCGTCGCGCTGGCCACCCTTCTCCACCCTTCTCCGTAGCATACGTTGCAGAGGCCTTCTTCGAGGCTTCAAGCCTTCTGACACTCTCGTATACCGGTGGTATCATCGTAGTTGGCTGCAGCCTTTAAGCTTTTATCCCTCTCCAGCGGTGAAGATAACATCGGCTCGGTCCTCTTCTCGGCTCGCCAGCATATAGAATAAGAGAGGAGACCCCACTGAGCGAAGCACCGCGGTGGGTATTCCGGGTACAACCTGCCACTCGTCAGCCCACCCTCCTTAGCGCGCGAGACCGCTCCCTCTCTCTTTCCTTCTCTTTTTCGCGCAATCTCCTCCCTCTCTCCTACCTGCCTCTCCTCTCCTCTCCTCTCCTCCCTCTCGTTCCACTGCGCTACCTATACGCGCCCCTTCGATCGTATGCCCTCTTCTCGAAAACGAACAGATTCGTCCATGCTGGAAACTCTTTCGCTACCAGTATCCAACCCAGTCTGGATGAAACGGGCAAGATGATCGGCGAAGCGAACAAACTCGCTCTCTCGGCGATCCACGGAGCTGATATCGACCACGGGAGAGGTAGGTATCGATGGAAAAATAAAACCAGGATGCCAGTTCGCCAGGATGCATCATCCTTGAAAGGCACCACCTGACGTATTCTAATAGGGCTGAGATCTCGCGCCGACACGTCTACCGATGCCACACACTTGGAACGTTCACGCTCCCGAGGCCTTCTACGAATCCCGACACGGACCTATTCCTGCAATTTCGTTTCAAACAGTTCCACTCGGTTTAGCGTCGTTTCTCACGGGAGCGAGCGAGAGGGGCAAAAGTGACTTGTGCGAGAAACCGATGCAGCCTCGAGTTAACGGCGTAGCTACCGGGCTTACCGTGCCGATGACTACTGGTAGCAACCAGCTGGAAAGGATGATAAGTCCTCTAAACAGACTAAATAGACTTGCTCGCGGACCACGATGGAAATTGTTTTTAGCGAACAAATCGCCTCCCGTTTCACGCCAGCTATTCCTCAAAGGGTCAGCCTTTTTTTCCGTTTACACAGAGCTAACAAGATGTTTCACGGATCACCGTACCCCGGCAAGGGATCAGATACGCTTCAGACGTCTCACAGCCACGTTTCAACTCGCCGGTTTGACGAGCGACCCAACCTGAACCTCTGCATACCATTAATAGGACGCTTTCGGATCTCGATTCGAAAATATCACGTGGAAAAGCACCGTCGTTCGAATAAGAATAAGTTATATTAAATAGAACGGCCCGAGGGCGGGGGGAAACGGTTAATTGGACGATGAGTAATCACCGAGTCCGCAGTTCATGTTGGGTGGTTCCGAAAAGGCAAACAATATCCTTTCATCTGTGAGAAATGAAAGGAATGGGCGCGTCATCGTTTGTCAGCGTTCGAGCGCGGTTTTCTGAAGTAGGTATACGCGCGTTAACGTTGTTTTCGGTGCTACCGTATAATCGTCGCCGCTTTTCTTCAGGCCACGGCCTGGAGAGGGTATATACGGTGATATTTGAAGAGGTTTACGGCGGGGATAGGTCGAGTGGATACGAAACACTTGCCGTGCCCCGTCGAGCCAGGAAAACACTCGAGCGTTCGCCCTAACGAAAACACTAATTTCCCTTTCTCGGTGTCTACGTCTACGCATTCGAAAACGAGGAACCAGCTTTCCGGCTTTTTAGCCGGAGCGTCGAGGGGCAAGCAAGAGTGTACGGACGCGAATGGTGGTCGCGTCCCCCCTGTCCGTGTGCAATTT
This sequence comes from Habropoda laboriosa, assembly GCF_001263275.1. Taxonomy (NCBI): domain Eukaryota; kingdom Metazoa; phylum Arthropoda; class Insecta; order Hymenoptera; family Apidae; genus Habropoda; species Habropoda laboriosa. Next base: position 208,233 of record NW_017100319.1, on the reverse strand, counting down.
CTTACGTGGCACTACCTCGGTACGTGATGGTTCACCCGGTATGCAGGCAATAATTCTGACGTTATATCACCTATCGACCTAAGTATTAGGCGGCGACCGATATAATGACGTATCTAAGGCGAAATAGGAGGGTACAGAGAGGCCGCGGGAACGCGCGTTATTACATGCTATTGGGAACTAATTTGAATCAATTTACTTTAGGTGGCCTCTCAGCGCACTTTCTTAACTCGGCTTCGCGTTTAGCGTGGACGTGATGGCGGTACCGCGCGATATTCAAAGGGTGCACGTTATCGACCTACAAACTCTTTCGCCGGCTACTCTTTCCGCCGTACGCATTCCAAATCCAGATTTTTCCATCCACCCGATTCTTTCTACGACCTCGATCCGATCTCTAATCCGTGGATTTCAGCGATTTCATTAAATTCTTCACGCCTCTCCGTTCGTTCCCGCCTCCCCTCGAATCGTAAATCTCCCTATCGAAGGATTTATCGCCGTCGAATCGGTTTCTCTATCGCGTCTGACGACTTATCGGCAGCACCTACAAAAATCGCACAATTCTTAACGACCGGCACGCCGGCACGCCGGCACGCCGGCAAGAGGTTATCGCGAGGTTGGTTAAAAAATAGCGCGGAAACTGAAAGAGGATGGAAAATAGAGATAAGGGTGAGCGGGTGCGTCATGTTCGCGAGAAGATGGTAGAAGTGGTGGGTCGACGGTGGCACGAGTCAAGGGTGGATTCGACTCGGGCTCCGTCCACGGTTCGATTCTCCACGGGGATCGGGATCAGCCGGTAGCCTCCCTCTTGGTCGTTCTGCCGCTCGTAAATCAGGGATTAAATCGGATGCGTGTAATTCGCAGCAGTTTTAACCGTAAACAGTTTAATCTCGGTCGCCTAGTCGAAATCGGCTACGTCAAAACAACCGATTGTTCACGGCGTGAGTAGGCTATACTCTAAACTCTAAAGGGTAGCGCGTACGACACCCTCTCGGATCGGGGAGAAGCGAGAGAAAAATCTGCGCCGATAAGCGGAACCGTTTAATCGAACGTGTTCGAAAGAGGGGGGAGGGTGGTGGGGGGGAACCGTGAACAATGCGATTTATTCTTTCTATCGATCGAGCTTCCAAGTATCGCCGAACGGTCGGACGTGCCCGAGGAAATTCCGATCGATCGGTCGCAAGTCTGGAGGAGGAGGAGGCGAAGAGGGCCGCGTCATCTGTCGAAACAGCTGAAACCATCCGGTAGGTAGCGGTTATCCCATAAAGTAGCTCGTAAGTTTATTACGATCGTTATTAGGCCGATGCATAATATTGTTGGCATTTATAGCGGCGATACCGACGATATCCGAACCCGATATTGCCGGGAGAAAAATGTATTCGTTACTCCGGATCCTCCGCGAGCGATGGAATTGCCCCGGAGGCAGGAAAGTCGACGGCGGAGCGACTTCTCCCGACTTTTCTAACGAATTCCCTCGAACAATTGCGATAGTTTCGAAAGTTTATTCGGCTGTATAAAGCACGTGATACAGGAGTAGTTGGGAGGCAGGGCAGGAGAGTCCTTGGTGTGTGGAGCTACCCCTTGCGGAGGAGGATATTCGGCGACATATGCGTACGTGCGCGAAAGCAATATGCGGCAGAGAAGAGCGGAGAGGAGAGGAGAGGAGGGAAGGCGAAACGGAGGGCACGTCGAAGAGAGCAAGAGGGCGGCCTCTGAAGCGGGATAGTCCGGCCACAGCTTGCGGGGATGCGAGCCTCCGAGCGCACCCCACGAATGTTAACGCGCCGCATTAACTTCGTATTGGTTAGAAACGCGAGCTCCAGCAATAATTCTGATAACGCAGCATGTTGTCGCGTTGCTTGGCATACCAAACGTTCGCCCGCTCGCTCGCTCGCCCGCCCGCCTTCCACTTTTCCCTCTTCTGCTCTTTCTCCTCTCCTTTCCTTTCTTTATACCTACCTTTATACCGTTTCCCTCCCCTTTCCCTTCCGGCGTCCCGAGGACATTGATCGTCGACGAGATCGCATTGTAACCGTAAATAGTCGCGGTTCGATACGCGTCAAAGTTTCATGCGGCTTTTTACCGAACCGCGCGCGGTAACTTTCTAGGACGAGAAGCACTCGGCGGTGGTCGTCGTTCGACTCCCGTAACGCACCCTTCTCAGATAAGGGGTTCTTAAACAAGCCATCTTGCATAAAAATTTGCGAGTGTACTTTTCTCGGAAACGAGACGTCGCGTCTCGGAAGGGGACGATTTTCTCGAACGTTACAAGCCTATAAACGTTAGGGGAAACGGTCGCTGATAAATTAGATAGGTATCTACGACCTTTTCTCCATTTTAATCCATCCTCCTCTCGAGCGCAGACGGCGATGAAGCGCGGAAAGTCGAGGCGGAAAAGGAGATGGGATTGGAAGAGCGAGGTTGCGTAGGCTGGCACGTAGACGGTTAGCGTCGTACGTGGAAATCTCGCGGTGTGCCGCGAGTCGCGGAATCGAATCGCGGTCGATGGAACGTCGAACGGGTGGGTGTTGCTCGATAGGAAGGTAAGAAGGTGTGGGTGTGCGGTGGTAAAAAGGTAGCTCGTAGCCAGCCAGGAAATCTATCCCACATCGGCTCCCTTCTCCATCGCCAGGACCTTTGCTCACCGCCCTGTAATCATCGCGAGTCAGTGGCGGCGGCCGCTAATTATGTTTCATAGCACTTCTTACCCCCACTCTAATATCCACTCCCTTAGGGGCAACTCATCATTTATTTACATCGTATTCGTCCCGAGGGATAACGCAACGGCCTCCATGGTGCGCGCGGTTCGTCTTTTCCGTCTTCTTTCCTTCGGTTCCTCGGACGTGTAAAAGGGGAATCCGCGAAGGAACGTCCGGAAAGTTTCGGGATTTGGCAAACCAGCGTCTAATAGGCGTTCGTGCCCCTCGATCGATTCCGGGATTATCCTTCCATTTTCTTCCCTCCTCCTCTTTGTCGTGCTTTTGCGAAAGAACCACTTGCTACAGCCACGCTCGGTATAGCCGGCAAATTGGTGGCACTTCTGCGGTCGAGCGATTAAGTGGTTTCGAGCGATATCCTCGGAGAAAATTGGCGGGGTTTTCGGGCAGATCGAGCTTTAATTAACCTCTGTCTTTCCACGGGCTTTTCCTCTGACGACCCTCGTCAGTCGTCGTCTCGGTAGCAGCCGGTGGGTAGGTAGGTAGGTTCGCGTCGTGAATTAACCGACCAAATAAGTTGTTCGAGTAGCACCGATAGATGGAATTCCGTGACGAGTCGTATCGGGACTGGAGAGATCGGCAACGTCATCGATCGGATTCGAGAATAAGTGCCGCGTAACCGCGCGGCGATTTGTCCGGATCAGCGTCAGACTAAGCAGATTACGAGCTCTCCCCAAACGAACCTCGAAGAGGAACCGTGGCGACCGTCGCGTCTCTCCTACGGGAGGTCTATCGGTGGATAACATAGGCGCGGAGAAGGGATCGGTTCGCTTGCTAATTCCGACGCGAGTTTACAGCCAAGGAGAAAATTACGAGGCAGCTGTAGGTGATTCTTCTTTTCGGGAGAGTCGTCGATAACGCGCTCGCTTATCCACGACTAAATATAGAGACACGGGGCGGTAAAGATACACAGGCAGAGAGAGAGTTAGGTGGGATGAAGGAAAGAAGGAAGGAAGGAAGGAAGGAAGGAAGGAAACGGCTTCTGCTTCGGACGCGATCCTTTGAAGTGGTTTTCCCCAGGACCGCGAGTATTAAACGGATTCACCTGATCGTAACGGGGGCCGTAACCGGCGAGCGCGACACGTTCGTTTGGAAAAAGCCGAAAGGTTCGAAACGACCGGAAGCGATGCCGCAGCGGCTTCTTCTTTGATAGCAAGTCGGCGAGCAGCCTTTAACCGAGCTACCGTCGCCTTTCCTCTCATATTTTTCGGGCACTGACAAAGTCCTTGTAGGTACCTACCTAGGTATTACAGAGGTAATTAGAAAGGGCCGCACCGAGAGGACGCGAGTTGCGTTCGATCGACCGCTCGATCGAGATAACGCGGCACGAATTTTAAGAATTATAATATTTATCTTTGCCGGATAATAACGGAATTGAATCGCGTGAAATTTCTAACTCGTAACGATATCGCGGCCCGTTTTTTCTACACGTTAAACCGTATAATTACAATAATCCGGCGATGATATCGCGCGCGATGCACGTATCGCTACGTACGTATTTAGCGCGCAAGGCAATTTCCTGCTTTATTATAATAATATCCGGAGCAATCTGCTCTTCCTTCCCACCTCCCGGAGCGTAGGCATCGTCGTTTCGAGGAGCTTCTTATTTTCGAACTCGCCGCGTCTCCGCTAACTCGTGCCTCCCGCCTCCCACCGATTTCCCACCGGCTGGGAATCGTATATATGTACATATAGGAATGGAATATCGACAGTGATCAGAGATCGAGTCAACCACCACCCACCGTTACCTACCTACCGGTCGGCCGGGTTTAAAGCTCCGCCACTAAAACGATAAATTGCGCGACTCGAGAGAGAGAGAGAGAGAGAGAGAGGGTAGAGGAGGAACGAAGAGAGGAAAACGGTGGTCCCTGTCAGCAATTGCCCCCTCTCGTAAGAAAAAATGGCAGCTGCCGTGGCTAGATGCCGCGTACCGAACCATAATGCTGTACCACCCTCCTCGCTTACTCGTCCGCGCGGCTCAGTGCTTTCGAAAGCCGAGGAGAAACGGGAGGCCGACCGTGCCGAAAGAAACAACCTGGACGGGAGTGAAAGAGGAGGATCGTTCCGACGTTCGACGAGGAGAAAGAATCGGCCAAAGTAAGAGAGGAACAACGGAGAACCGCAAAAGAGGGGGAGGCACGTACGCGGTCCTCGACGACCACCACCATCTCT
>NW_017100319.1:202921-203281 GCF_001263275.1 Habropoda laboriosa | reverse complement strand
TCGTCGTTACTACTACCACCACCGCTATCAACAAGAGCAGCAGGAGGAACGGCGTTGTAGCTGCCGCGACCGTTTGACGTTAGCGCGAACGTCGAGGCGGCTAGTAGCGAGATCGGCAAAGGTTGGAGGATCGCGGGAACGAGCGGAAAGGGCGATCACCGAGAGAGAGAGAGAGAGCGAGGGAGCGGAGAGGTGGCGTAAGGTAGGAAAGGTATACGCGGGTGTACACGCGCGGAAAGACAGCTGGCTGCCGGTTGGCGATCGCTGGGCGAAACTGGAAACGGGTGAGAAGGACGGAAGCGGTAATAAGGTGGTCGTCGGCGAATTCCTAGGAGGAGAGAGGCTGCGGGCGGGGCCGGG
>NW_017100319.1:202054-202797 GCF_001263275.1 Habropoda laboriosa | reverse complement strand
GAGCTCGTCGAGAGTGCCGCCGCGGACTCGCCGGGGGTGGGGGCCGAAACGAGAAGCCGACCGCCGGTGGCGCGGGTCAGTCTGTCGGGCAACCGGTCGCTCTCTCGTTTCTCGCTCTGTCCGCGCTCTCCGCTCGACACGAGCGCTCTCGCCACGCTCCGCGGGGCCCCGATATCGCTGTCGCGCCACGTATCTTTTCGCCCTTCGACAACCGACGCAGTGCACCGCTCCTCCTTCCCTCTGCGTCCTACCAGTGTTTCTCGCAAAGTGTACCACCTTTAGCTAGTTTGCCCGCCGTTTTGCCCCGGCGTGCGTGTCCACCCCGTTCGAGAGATCCGACGCGTCGTGCTGCTGGTCGTGCACGGTGGTGATGCGCGCGCCACGTCGCGCACCGCGACGCTCCACGTAACGACTCTCCGATTCTCTCCGTCGATTTCCATCGGAGCCGCGATCGTTTGGTCCTCGTCGCGAGGAGGACCAACCATCGTCTGGGAGAATGTGGAGGATTCCTGTTCAGAGGGTCGGCGGGGTAACGACTGTTTTCGACCGAACGACCAACAGACCGGCCTCCTCCCGACGATAATAGTCGACAGACGAGCGAGGTCCGAGAAGCGGAGCGCGAGGTGATGTTGCTGGAGTCGCGAGGTCTCGCCGGCAGGAAGAGAAACGGACTGACGCTGTCTTCGTTCGGTGTTGGCGGCGGCGGTGGCGGCGGTGGTGGTGGCGGAGGTGGCGGTGGAGGC
>NW_017100319.1:193725-201941 GCF_001263275.1 Habropoda laboriosa | reverse complement strand
ATCCGGCTGTACCCGCGACGACGGCGACGAGAGCTCCAGTCCATCGCCCAACAGCAGCCTCTTGAACAATCTCAACAACAACTGCAACTCGAACCGCCAATGCGCCACCGACTTTAGCATCGCGGCCATCATGGCCCGAGATTCGCGACAGCAGCAGCAGTCTCAGGAGTCGCAGCAGCAGCCGCAGACCTCGCCGTCGCCACAGCAGTCTACGCAGCCTACGCAGCAATCGCAACTCCAGCAGCAGCAGCCGCATCACCATCGACAGTTGCAGCAACAGGCCGTCGGCGGCGGCAAGCTGCACCAACACGGTGAGCCTTCTTCTCCCTTTTCCTCTCCATTTCGTCCATTTTTCCACACACTCTCGTTATCGAGATAAAAATATCTCGTTTTTCTCGGACGTCGGGTAACTTACGCGTCGTCGTTTCGTTCGCGACACTGTCTCCGGACGTCCACCCCCTGCCCCCACTCCGCGCCGATGCCGATGGACGTCCAAAGGGACGTAAAGTTGCGGTTAGCCAAACGGTTGGCAGAGGGAAACGCGCGTGGAAGAGTAGGAGGGCGAGGAGGGCGAGGAGGGCGAGGAGGGCAGGCCGGTTAATGAATTATTTAGCGGGGAGGATTGTGAATGAAACGGCGCGCGTTAATTCGCCAGGCGAGAAACGGTCGTTTCGCGCAGCCAGGTGAGGTGTCTCATCGGAATTCTGGAAACGACCGTGGCTCGCTTTGCCCAGCCAGACGTCCGAACGAGACTCGACGGTGTTTGGTTTCATCATCGCGTATCTTGGACGCCCGCGGCGAATAATCGCCCACGAAGATTCTACGCGGACGAAATTTACGGTTGGCCACGGTGCAATTCACCCACGGAAACGGACCGTCGTTCCCAAATAAACTTGGGTAAACGGCGCGATGAATCGACCAGGCTCTTTCTCCTCTGCGTGCACGTGTGTTGGACACGCGCGACTACTCTCCTCCTCCACCTCCTCCACCTCCACCCCCCTCCCCCGGAACCTTCCGCCCATTCCAACACCACCCCACCCCAAAGGGGCCCCCGGTTCGCTGCCTCGCCGCCAGGCTTTACGCTGGAAATTGTTAAATAAATCGCTAATCCCGAACTCGCCTCGTGACTCGTTAACCGACAACAAACTATCCCCTTCCGAGGATCGCGTTTCGGTAGCGTGTTCGCGGCTGTCCCACGTTTTCCCGCACCGTTCGCGCCCGCCAATTTCACCCAGTCCGGAACGACCGCCGAGAGACGGTAGCTCGTCTGCGCGTGGCCACCGACGAGGGAAAAAATGTCACGCCGCCGGATAGGGTTTCGTCCGAGTGTCAACCGTAATAAATAGCCAATGACTTAGTTAAGCGAGAGTCCCTCGGCTGGGAAGTTAGGTAATCGCGTCGATTAACTCCAGAGCCAGAGGATCGCAGGCTCCGGAAACGCGAAAAGTCTCTTGCAAAATTTCCGATACCGGTTGACAGCTGATAAGAGGAACAACGATAACTCACGATCGTGTCGTACGCGATATCGGTGTTGGAGAGGCAGATAGCGTCGGCAGCGCGTAAACCTCGATCGCGAACCGCGAAAACTGGCTCACGTGCGATTTCGTAGACGGTCACCTGGACCGGTGTACCGTTCGAACGATCATTTCTTTCCCGTACCTTCCATATTTTTCGCGTGTTTCTCGCGAAAAATCCACCACGGCCAAAGAGATTTCTCGCGGCGATAGGCGATAGGCGATAAGCGGCTCCGATAAGCGTAGAGACGAACGATTTTCGGTCAATCGACAATTTTATCGTCGTCCAATTTCGAACGAATGGAAATTTCAGGAAACTCCCTGAATGTACAGAGTGCATTCTGCAAACTGCTTTACGCGTTGCGATTAATCTCGCGGTCGTTCTCCGCGATAGAGTTGGAGGTAACTAGACGTCGGAGAAGGTATCGGGACAGAAGCGGGAGAGACGTCGAGTAGTTTACTCCCCGGCATCTGGGGACTGTGTCTGCGATATATGTGTATAAGATAAGGTTATTTAGCTCGATCCACGAATGATTCGGAGGTTGTGGAAAAATGGTTGGATATCGCGACGCGGGCTAGAAGGCCGCGTGGGAATTCCACGAAGCGTGATCTAGAGAACGCGTATCTCGTCACGGCTGGATTAATTTACGTTTGGCGAACAAACAACTGCCTCTTTTAATTAGCTGTCGACAGATTGATCGATCGACCAGAGTCTCTCTGTCGCAATCAGATAACGCGCTAATGCTCCGCGTAACCGGCCGGCAAACCTACGTTCATTTTTCAAGGAACCGAAGCGCGAGTTACTCTTCCTCTTCCATCGGACCTTCGACCGCTCTCCACGATCGCGACAAATGTTGCCCGTCGGCGAACCGACCAATAACGTGCCGGGGATCGATCTATTCGGATACTACAATCTCCGGGCAGAGAGATAGGATCTACATTTGTTGCGTCGCGCTCTCGAGAGCAGGTTTAAACGGCAGAGGTTTGTCTGCGGGTTAAAAATAGGAAGGCGAATTGGCGATTGGCCGCGAAGGGTGTACGCGGAAACTGCTAGGAAAATTGTAAACTACATATATGTATAGCGGCGTGAGAACTGGGGGAAGGTGGAGGAGGAGGAGGAGGGCAGGCTTCTCGTAGATCGTGGGAGGACATTAGCGGTGGGACGCGTTTCAATCTGTCCTCCTTTGCGTCTTTGATCCGGCGGCACTGGCGTGCACTCGCAACCGTAACTCACTTGACGAGGCCGGTCGTAAACTCGGACGAAACTCGTGCTCTCGCAGCCGGCAGACGCCCAGCCACGAACCGTTCCGGCGACTCGTCATCCGTTTCGTCAGTCGTTTAACACCGCCGTTCGCCGTGTCGAATAAAAATACGCGGATGACAGACCACACATCGCGGCAACGTTCCCTGACCGGCCAATTAGCCGCTACGACCTCGCGAAAATTCCCCTTCTGAACTGGTACCCGTGCGCGTCCCGCGCGACACCTCCTCCGCCTTTTCCCCCGTCCGCCTTTTTTCTCGTCCGCCTAGGAACGCTCCTATTGCTCGTCGAAACGAGCACGATTTACTGAGTTAAGTAAAGTAGTTACGATTGGCGTAGCTCGAACTCGGTCGAGCGTTTCCTCGCGATGGAGAACCGCGTTAATTCGGAATCGCGAAAGAGGGAGAACGGCCTTTTCCTATCCTCCAAGAGCGGAGAGAATCGTTTTAACGAGCGAAAGTAATTTTTAAGCGCGCCGCGTTAAGCGAAATACACGGCTGTAAAGGTATCGACGTAGAAAATCTCGTGCGAAAGTGGCCACTAAAAGGAACGGTATTTATTATTAATTTATTCGCGATAACTGCGAGTTATCAGGTGTTGTGCGGTAGCCGAATTAATCGCGCGTCTGATCGAAAGAAATCGTTTCGTCCACGACGACGGTAATTAGCCGGCGAAACTCGACTCTGCTCCGCTCGGCTCCGCTCGGCTCCGCTCGGCTCCGCTCGGCTCCGCTCGATTCGATTCGATTCGATTCGATTCGATTCGCGTCGGGTGTTATTCGATCGCGGCGAAAAACCGGCCGAACGAGGCCACGCGGATCCTCCCGAGCGAGACGCCGCGCCGATTTCGCGAACGCTCTCCACGGGGGGCGTTCTATTTCAACGCGGCTCTTTCCTCTTTCGGATCGTCTAGCCTCGCGTTGCCTCTCCGCTGCAAACCGTAATAAAACTGGTAACTGTTGGCTGCTGTGCCGCGTATGTCAGGTGTCAGCTATCGATTTTCCAAGGGGGGTTTGCCTCGCGCGAAAAATTCACTCCTGCGAATTTTCACAAATTTTCTCTGCCTCGTCCACGTCGTCGTCCCGTCGGTCAACTTTTCCCCGCCTTACCTTACCGCGAGAAAGAGAGAAAGAGGGAGATTATAATTTCACGAACCGCTTGGTGCGGCATCGGTCGGGATAATAACGTTAAAGTAAAGCAAGCTTGGTCGTAAGTGGATAATTATCCTTTAGCAGCCGCTACCGCGGCGTCGTTATTATCTCGGCCAAGAGAGACGCGGCGACGACCACGGCTCGCTCTAACGAACGCCAGGAACGGAGGGAGAAAGAGGGGGAATCAGCGTTTGATTACGCTGCTCTAGCCCGTCGCGGCGTCGCGCGAAGCACGGAGTAAACGATCCTTGAAAATTGCGCGGAATCGATTAATTACGGCGAGCCGCGTGCTAGATTAGGTTCTGCTATCCGTTGCCGCTCTTCGGAAATTCAGCATCTGTCGGCCGGCCGAAACGCGCGTGTCCAAGAGGATCGCGTGATTAGATTTACGCAACCGCGAAATTGACAATTCAGACGGCTGTTAATTAACCGTGGGGAAGAAAATTCGTCGTATCACGGTGGTTTTCGCAATAATCGCCGTCGCGAAACATTAGCCGCGAATTACCACCGGCGATAACGGCAATTTTCTTTCTCGCGGCGCAGCCGTAAAACATCTTCGCGTTTACCTGGGAACCTTTCGATGTACCGGCCGCGCAGATATTTGCAAGATTATCAGCACGCAAGTCGGGATTTCCTCTCGCCTCGATAACCACGATGCGACCAATTAATTATCCGTCGCCGTTCCTGTTTCTTTCCCATCTGCGACACGCGTGCGCGCGACCCACGGAGGAGAACCGCGGAAGAAGGAGGGTCCTCGCGCTATTAACGGTTTCTGGCGTCTGGATCGTGACAGAAGCGAGAGCTTCCGCTCGCGCAACTTGCCAGCTCGCCGGTTTAATTAGCTCTCGCGTCGCTTTCAGAAAGGGAACCGAGCGTTTCTGGCGTGGTCCGCGGTGCTCCGGCGATCCAGGAGTCGATCGTCGCGGAGGACGATCCGGAGACGGACGACGCCGGAAGCACCAGCGGCAAAGCTGCTTCCCCCGTGAATCCTCTGCTTCAGGAACGATCCAACTGCGAGGAGCTCAGGCACGTGGTGTGTCACCTCGAAACGAAAGACTTGTGGGACAAATTCAACGAACTGGGCACCGAGATGATCATCACCAAGACAGGAAGGTAAGGATCTATCGAGTAAGCGTCGTTCGGTATTCCGTGACCTGTGTATGCATGTACTAGTCGAGAGGAAATCGCGGGAGAAACACGCGAGGAAGGATTTTTCGACCGTAGGCAACCTGAAATTGAATCGCGAGGCGAGAAATGAAAAGGAGCAGAAAGAAGGAAAGAGCGGTGGCAGAGGTGGTCGATTAAATTGGTACGTCGAGCGTGGGTCAATTAGTCGGAAACCGGTGTGGAAACCGAACGAGCTTATGCCAGTTTGTAAAGATGCTCGAGAGCGGAGGTTGCGACTATCGTGGAATCCGCTCGCGGATCTGCCATGCCCCTACTATTATACTTGCCGAATGCGCCTCGCGTCTATTCTCCTTCGGTTTTCCTTCTCGCGAAAGTTTCGCGTCCACACGGCGAAGGGAAGAAAGATCGGAGATGGAAAGGGGACGGAGCTATACATATAGGGCGACGCGGCGGACGCGCGCCTAATTGTTCGCCACGGAGGCAACATCCGTACTTCTCCTCGATACTCGCCAACTCCCGAAGGGGTTTCGCGTTACCCCACTGCGCGCTTACTCGCGCGTTAGTAATTAGATCTGCGCCGCGACGCTGCTCGTCGCACCCTTCACCCGTCAACTTACCGTCCCCCGCCGGTACGACCCGCCGCGTCCGCCGCCTCCGCCTTTGTCTTCCCCGTAGTCCTCCCATCCTGCCGAGACCCTACCCTCTCCGTTGTTTCCCGTTCTTTGCAGAGACTTAAAGGGCAGAACCTTCCCCTTCCATTTCTTTCCTCCCTTCTCGCGACTACTCCACCCCTGTGCACACGGTGGCACACGGTGGCGTTTCCAAGTGGGCGTGAACGTTTCCGAAGGAGGGAATTCGCCAAGCTTTAACGACGTCGAATCGACGAAAGAATCGTCGCGGATTTGATTCTCGCGGCGAACAGATCCGGGGAGAGAGAGAGAGAGAGAGTGAGAAGGAGCGAGGGTGGGTGAGGAGGTCGCGAGCGAGGAGAGAGGTGGAATCGAGCTTCTCCCGCGAGGCGAGTTCAATTCATTAACAAAGGACGGCTTGATAAATAAAAGCATTACTCACGCTCGTGGCGCTGGCGGGATGAATGCATACCGAGTCGACAAGGACCGAGGAGAAGACGTAGATAAGATCGGCGGGTGTCCCCGCGTTTTAGTGGTCGAGCAGCGGGGGGCCCGACACGGTATTAATGTTTGGCCTCCGAGGCAAAACATTCACGCCAGGCCTGATCCTCTGCCCCCTCGGCTCTGGGCCGCCTCGCCTCTCCTCGCCTCTCCTCGCCTCGCCTCGCCTCGCCTCTCCTCGCCTCGCCTCGCCCTTCCCCCTTGCGTTAACCCGAAAATCGCCGCACCGCGGACCGTTTTCCCACCCTCGCGCTCTCACTCCTTTTCTCAGCCGGCTCGTTTCTGTCGCAGGCGAATGTTCCCGACGTGCAGAGTGTCGTTCAACGGATTGAAGGCGGACAGTCGGTACGCGGTCTTGATGGACATCGTTCCGGTGGACAACAAGAGGTATCGGTACGCGTATCACAGGAGCTCCTGGCTGGTAGCCGGAAAGGCCGATCCTCCAGCGCCCGCTCGCCTCTACATGCACCCGGATTCGCCTTTTACGGGCGAGCAGCTTCGAAAGCAGGTCGTCTCGTTCGAGAAAGTCAAGCTCACCAACAACGACATGGACAGGCACGGCCACGTGAGTATCTCTACGGTTGCGCGGAGTCACCGCCACCCCCGATTTCCTCGATCCGCGTTTAATCTCGTTTTCGTCTCCGTTCCGTCGCGTTTTTCGTTGCATTACCTACTCTTACTGCGGTCCAACGTTTCGGTTCACTTCGATTCGGTCCGTGGCAGTGTCGCAGCCGGGTTATCCGGTCCCTCTTCGGCATCTACGGCGGCGGCGGCAGCGGCAGGGCAGCAGGTTTTTAATTCATCGGATGACTGACGTAAATAGGAACTCCGATTGGGGCTCTACGGTTCTTCACGGTACTCATTTTGTATTCAGGGTGTTACACGCTGCCAGACGAAGGCAAAGTGATTCTTTTGAATGGTAAGCGGGGAACGTCCGAGACCGGCAAAGTGCTCCTAATTCATACGCTTTTTCTCCCGTCGAAAGCCCCTCGTATCGTCGATCTATCGCTAATCGGGACGATGGTACTACGACCGTCGACTCTACACAGTCGAGAGAAGTCGAGAGAAGTCGAGAGAAGTCGAAAAAGCAACGGCGCGGCGACCTAATCGGTTCGAGTTGAAAGATCGACGCGAGCGCGCGCGCTCCTTTCGCAACGGCAACCGCGACGTCTGTTCCAAACTGATTCGTTTATTTGCAAAAGCATCGCACCAAGATACTGGCCTGTAAATCCTCTGACGAAACGCGACGATTTGCAGCTGGTGTTGAACTCGATGCACAAATACCAGCCGAGAATTCACCTGGTGAAGCGACCGGATTCGGGCACAGCCAAGCCGATAACGGACCTCGAGAAGGAGCCTCACAAGACCTTCATATTCCCGGAGGCGATATTCACCGCTGTCACCGCCTATCAGAATCAACTCGTAAGTCTCCCTTTGTTTCTCGCTACCGCTCTATACGCTACTCCTCTCTCTCTCTCTCTCTCTTTCTCCTTCTCTCTCTATTTCTCTCTCTCTCTCTCTCTCTCTCTCTCTCTCTCTCTCTCTCTTTTTTTCTCACGCGGTCCTCGTGAGCTGCCCTCGCCGTGACGCGACGCGTCACCCTGCAGTGCCCTCGGGACTGCTTCTCCCTCGCTCGACTTTCGCTCCGGATAATCGTTTTCTCTCCACCGATTGAAACGTACAAATTGCCTCCTCTCTCTCTCTGTCTCTCCGCGACGTTTAAATTATCGAGGTTCCCAGCATGTTTCGGCTACAGATAGGTACGCTATTTAGCCAGCATACGTAGATCGTAGATTTAACCGGGCGACGACGATTCTTCTTGAACGCGTCCAACTTGGGATTCCTCGGTTCGGAGCGCGAGAACGCCGAGCGCAATCGTATTTTACGATAGTCGTTTAGCAGAGACCGCCTGGTGTGTGGTCCGACTCGCGGTCGTTCGCATTCCACGGGCGTCGCGATGCCTCGCGGCCCGATTTCCGAGCTGAGGCCTTTGCGACGTCTCTCCCCTCTCCCCTCTCCCCTCTCCCCTCTCC
>NW_017100319.1:193377-193614 GCF_001263275.1 Habropoda laboriosa | reverse complement strand
GGCGTTTCGACGCCAGCTACGCAGAGAGGGAGAGAGGGAGAGAGCAATCGAGCGGCTTCAAAGCGCTAACGGGTGGTCCACGCTGGACGACTCACCCTCGTCGTCTGCGACAAACACGAGAACGGCGAACCCGTTGATGACGATGATGAGGTGCGAAGAGATGCCCCGGCAATTACCTCGAGCCACCGCTCTCCTCCCTCTCCGGGTGTCTCTCTCGCTTTCTTTGTCCTCTCCCCT
>NW_017100319.1:190166-193347 GCF_001263275.1 Habropoda laboriosa | reverse complement strand
GTCACCGTTTGTCACCGTTTGTCACCGTTGGTCGGCGCGGCGTGGCGCGTCCCAAGGACGCGAAAAGCGAGGAGAGAAGAAGGATCGTTGCTCGATAAATCCGATCGCGCGCATCAATCTGGCGAAACAGCAGGCGAGTAGCAAGGCGAGCGAGCAGAGTAGGGGAGAGGAGAAATTTGTGGAAGAAGAGGAGAAGCTGGCTCGTTTAGCCGGCCGTCTCGAAATTCATTCGTCGCGGTTCGTGGCTCTCCCATCGCTCGGCCGTCGTTATCGTGCTCTCGGTGGTGTCTTTCGTCTTGTTCGTCGGCCTCGTTGCGCTCTCTACTCCGGTCCTCCTCGTGCTCGTCATCGTCGAGGGGCGCGCTCGTTTAGCAGGGACCAACTCCTTCTCCTCTCTTTTTTTTTTCCCCTCTTCTTTCCTCTTTTTTCTCTCCCCCGGCAGCCACTTCCCGTGTGCGCCACGAACTACGTATCGTTGCGGATGCTTTTTGTCTTCGTCTTGTCCCTCCTCCCTGCCGGCTCTCTCGTAACGACCTCTAACACCGACTCGATTCGTCTTTCTCGCTCGCACGCGTCATAATTCATAACCTAACTGCCGTCCTTCTTCCCTCTGGCCACGCTCGCCCGCCGTTGGTATTCCTCCATCCGTTCTGCCGGCTCCTTATCGCCAGCTGATGTCTCCTCGCTTATTCCCTTCCTTTCTCAATCTTTCTCGGATCGTTTCGTTCCTAATCGTCCCGCTCGACGCTTACGCTTCTGGAATCGACGTATCTACAGGCACGTTCCACCTCTTTCTCCGAGGGTTTTCGGCTTTGACGGCCCCTCGGAATCGTTCGGTTCTCCAATTTCGTTGTCTCAAGGAGGCAGAGATAACGCTGGTCGAGAGATAACGCTCGGGTTCCTTTCGGGTTCCGTTCGGGTCACGTAAACGCGTCCCACGTTGGCAAAGTTTCCTCGTCCGAGAAGTAAAAGTCGAAGAAAGTGGTTCGCGCGACATTGTCGCGAGCGCGGTGTTTATGCTGGTGGTGGCAGAAGGATAGTTTGGACGGTCGCCAAGAGTGTCGCGTCGGAACATCGGAAAGTGACATTCGTAAATTTCTCGCGGTCGAAAAATGATCGGCGATGCGTCGCCGCGGCTTCAACGCGATCGCCCGGTAATTGTGATTGCATAATCGCGCGATCATCGCGCTCCGCGGCAGTAAATCGCTATCTTCGCATCTACTTTGTGGCTGTACACCTTGGTCAATTAGCTGCTCGACGGTGAAACGGGACCAACTGCCTGCTAAGTCGTTTCACGTTTCGTGAATTCCGGGCGAGATGAGAAGAAAGAGAGGAGGATCGCGTCGCGGAAGAAGGTGGAGCGGGTGCAAAAGCAGAAGCAGAAGCGTAAGAAGGTGGAGAAGAGGAGGAACTAGAGGAGAGAAGCTGGAGGAGGAGGAGGAGGAGGAAGAAGAAGAAGAAGAAGAAGGAGTCGATGGTTTTAGTGGCTGCAGGCGTCGGCGTCGGCATGCACGAACGAAAGAAAACATAAATAATCGCGTTCAAATGAGACAGAGTGGGAGAGGGAGAGGGAGAGGGAGAGGGAGAGGAGGCCCCTCTGGAAACCACACACGGCGGCTGGCCGGCTGGCCGGCTGGCACACACGCTTATACATGCTCCGATCTCGTCGTCCAACGGCCAACGCGCCGTTTCGCAGAGCAGCTCCGCGGACGGACCGACGTCGACGCGTATCGCCGCTACGCGACGGATAGAGAGCGGCGTGGAGAGGAGAGGAGAGAAGCTGGGGAGCGTGACAGCGCGCAAGCGGCACTAAATAGCGGCGCACGGGACCCCTCGTTCGATGAGCGCGTCTCTATTAAATCTATTATTAGTAGCGGGTCGGGTGCGAAAGCATCCCTTTCAATTACCTACGGCTTCATTTCGCGCAGCGTCTGCGGTGGGACCGAGTAGCAGGGGAATCCGTCGGCTCTTTTTTTCGACGCTCCTTCCCGCAACCGATCATTCCCATCCGCGCGAATCGCGATAACGATCGACGAGCTACTGCCGGATACGTCAGGACCGTGTTCCTGGTTCGCCGGTTCTCCGGTGTGAACGGGTGGCAGAAACGGACGAAATTCCCTCGAGTACGATCGGTCCCGAGAGAGAAAGAGAGAAGCAACCGACCCCACCCACCGTATTCGCAAATTCTCTCACAATTTCGCATCGACGCTCCGCAGCTGGACGTAATTGGCTACCTGTCGTTCGATCGACAAACGCTATCTGTCCTTAGGCCAGCCGAGTCCCGCCTTTGTTCGTTTCCGTAGAAAATTGCTTTGCGCCCTGAAAACCGCGCACCCTTTCAATGCGTGTCCCCGCCAGCGCCGCTCCTCCTTCCTCCGCCCCTGTCCCCTTTTTCGTCCGTTGCTCCTTTGGAAACGCACGAGTTTTACGCTGGCAGGCATCGCGTGACGTTTCTCGACGGTCTTTCTTCCATTGGCTAATCCATCATCGCCGAATTCGCTTCTGGAGAACGAACCGGAGAGCAACGACCTTTGTTCGCGCGCGCGTCCACCGAGGAGAAAAATCTGCGGTATTTTTTCTCGCGCTAGCCCGGTCGATATAGAGTAAAATATCCGGCGGGAGGCGCGCCGCGCCGGTGGCTGCAACGATTTATACGTCCCGACGACGCTTTGGCATTGCCACAGCGAGGAAGAGGGAGAAGGCGACGCGCGAGGAAATTTATCACGGCTTACCACTCGCCGCGCGTCCACCGTGAACGCTGTAAATCGGTCTGGGAAGTGGTCCAACCGTTTGGTCGGCCCGTGTCAGCGAAATCGTATAACTTGGTCGCCATTCCTGGGATCGTTTCGGTCCGATCATTTTTTCCGTAGGACGCGTGTGCAACAGTTCCTCTTCCGCTGCGCGACAGAATCGGATCGCGTTAGCGAGCGTCGAGTTGCTAAATTAATCGCCTCGCTCACCGCGCCGCTAGAGAGAAAGAGAAACAGAGAGAGAGAGTTGGCGATAGGAGAAAAGGAAGAGTAGGATATCAAAGAGGAAGTTTCGCGCAAAGTAGCGGGTGCGCGGGTCGATTTCAAAGAGGAGCGTGTCCGCGATGAGAGCGACGAGCGAACGGAGCAGAGTCGATCGTAAAGCGAGGGTAGAGACCGAAGCGTAACGACGACGCGCGCGGTCCAAGTAT
>NW_017100319.1:188783-189952 GCF_001263275.1 Habropoda laboriosa | reverse complement strand
GGAGGTGGGCCAGATGTTTGGCTAATGATGTCAGCGGAATCGTAACTAAAACCGAGGCAGCTCTGGGCTTAGCGCGGCTTAGCCTCGGCTTTGAACGAAAGAGTCTTATTACCAGGCTGCACGTGCTGCTCGTGAGCGCGAAACCGTAGGGTAATTGGACCACCCACTCGACACTCGCTCTCTCTCCCCCACCATCTTTCTCTGTCTGTCTCTCTCTCCTAACCTCTCCATCTCGGCTTTCCCTTCTAAAAGACGGGAAGCCACCGTTCGCTCGCAAGAGAAACGAACGAGCGAACGGCTCCTTTTGCCGAACAAATAAACCTTGACGTCGTCGTCGGAGCTGTTGATCGGGCCGAAAAACGTCGAACCGTCACCCGATTCGTTTCCCCGGATTTCCCGATCCCGGATCTCGTCGGAGAAGAAGTCTTCTCCGCTTTTAAACGGGGGTTTACGGAAGCGAGAGACGGAAAGGATGATCTCGTCACCCCGAGCTAATTCGACGCGTAGACTTTGACTGGAGCCACCTGTGCATCCGCCGCGTCGCGGGTGGCCCGGCGACGAGTAACGCGAAACGGCCGACCGCTCTCGGGGGTTGTTGTCGCGGCCAAGTGTCTCCCCTCCCTAACGCCGCGACGCCGCATCGTTTTCCCCGCTTCTTCTAATTTTACGAGCCGTTCACTCCCGATCGATGGAACGAACCGTTTCGAAACGGCCGGCCGTTTGCCGCCGCCACGCGTCCCTGCCGTTCGCTGACGTAACTCTCCTCTGCCTGCCAGAAGCCAGAGATAACAAGATCGAGGAATTGGCCTCCACCCGTGTTCTCTCTCTCTCTGTTCCAGATCACCAAGCTGAAGATCGACAGCAATCCGTTTGCCAAAGGGTTCCGGGACTCGTCTCGTCTCACGGACTTCGAGAGGTAAATGTTGCGAATCTGTGGAGCGGCGCGGCGCGCTGGTCGATCAACGACCGGAGAGCGAATACGCTTGTAATCGAGCAGCTTCCCTTTCAGGGAGACGATGGAGTCGATGCTGGCGGAACAGCAGTCTCTGAGGTTTCCCCATCGGCTTCCGTTCGAGATGGATCAACTTCAGGCGGGCGCGGTCAGCAATCTCAGCCTGGAGGAGAAGGCGTTGTGGGCGGCACGGTCGCAGATGCTTCTGCGGGCCGCG
>NW_017100319.1:186605-187996 GCF_001263275.1 Habropoda laboriosa | reverse complement strand
CAACAGCAACAACACCACCAGCAGCAGCAGCAGCAGCAGCAGCTGGCCGGATCGAGCTCTCAGAGTCCTAGCACCGGTCCAGCGGCGCCCCGGCCCCTCTACCCTTCCGCTCTAGCCCTGGCTCATCATCGATTCTCTCCGTATCACACGGTCGCCGCCCCCAAGTCCTCCACACCGATCGGATCGTCGCTGTCGCCTTCGCGGAGAGCCACGCCGTCTCCCACCGACAGTCTCGGTAGGGACGTTCAAGATCTGTCGCCGTCGTAGTCGGCGTCTTCGCGGTTCCCGATCGCGGCGCAGTATCACCGGGACCAGCATTCTTTTCGTCGTTCGCCCTGGCGAACGGTGAACGAGGAGGAGGAGGAGGAGGAGGATCAACGGCGCTAAACGATTCGCGCGTGTCTACCGATCTTCGAATCGAAGAAGAAGACGGAGATGGAGATGAAGAATAGGAGACATTTGTATATACGGTACGGTCGTTGTTCAATTCCCTGTACCGCACGTACATATATGCATTCTTAAGCGATCAATCGTATGGCGATCTTTACTATGTATATAGCTATACATACATATACATATATAAATAAATATAATACGTACGAATTCACGAGCCCTAGGTAACATCGACTTCGTTCGTGTAACATAAGTTGTATATTTCGTATCACGACTTATCGTTATCGTTATTTATGTTTCGACTCCGTACTCCGCGACGTTTCCACGATTAAAACTAGCTTAAGCGACGATTCGTTGTCGCCGGTATCGGCGATTACCGTTAGCGTAGAGAGCGTTATATCGTTGATGCTTGTGTTGCGAAGATGCGTACAATATCGCTGTGCAAATTGCCCCCTTGTAAATAAACCCTAATAAACATCTTGTACCAAGTCTACCTACTCCGTATCCATTTCTTTCCTTGCTCTTTCGTGGCGTTCGATCGTTGGAAAGCGTGGCGACGACAGGCCGCGCTCGCGGACGTATCGATCCGTCGCGGCGGTATTGACGCCGAAGGTGTCGTGTCGTCTCCCTTCCGGTGAAAACGGAACTTTTACTCGTGGCGTGACGTTGCGCGTTTCGATTGGTCGCCTCCACAGTGTCCCCCTTGTGTCGTCGGAGCAAGCGTGGCGGTATTTGTTCGGTTAACCGGGGACGGAATCGCAGAACGGTTGGACTAACCGCGAGAATTACAGGGCACGTAAGACAGTGGTCGGTTCCGAATCTCGATTCGAGGAGGATCAAGGAAGGTATTCGAGTGAGAAATCTGGATGGAAGAGGAATATCCGCGAATCGGGGGCAAGCAAGCACTGCGGCGCGTTTTAATGCGAAACGAAGGCATTATAAAGCCATTAGCCGGTGGACGAGTCGGTCTCGACCAGCTCGAGGTGCCGGTTGCGTGC
>NW_017100319.1:186377-186587 GCF_001263275.1 Habropoda laboriosa | reverse complement strand
AATACACAAAACATTAACGGCTTTGCTCGGTCGCTCACCCTTTTCCCCCAACTACAATACCGAGAGACGACGAGTTTCCCTTTCTTTTTCTCTCTTCGCTCGTTCTCGTCGTCGGTTGTAAGTTGGACCGAGTTCGGCGGCGAGTCCGTTAAATCGCTAATTATCCCTGGCCAGGGAAACGAAGCGAAAGAGGAAGGAATCGGGAGAAAA
>NW_017100319.1:185719-186119 GCF_001263275.1 Habropoda laboriosa | reverse complement strand
CACCTAGCCGACATTAATTATGTCCACTGGCACAGGTGCCAACAACTCGATTATCAGATCTCGATCGGATCCCGATCGCTCGTTTAGATTGCGCTGTCTGCCGCGCACCGTCTCTCTCCTCCTCCATCTTCTACCTCGTTTCTTCGCCTTCGCCTTTTCCTTTTTCCTCGCGCTTTCCCAAGGCGCTCGAAATGGAGTCGCGGAGAGTCAGAGAGGGTGTCGATCGAAAAAAAGCGAACGGTCCGTCCCGGAAAAAAGGGAGGAATCGCAGGGTGGGGGGGCGATAGAGCAGAGCAGAGTGGGGTAGGGGGTTGGAAGCGATCGTTAGATTCCGTTTCCGTCTAAAAATTGCCGCGGTCGAGGGTTGGCGGCGGTGGCGGCGGCGGCGGGAGGGGGAAAA
>NW_017100319.1:185082-185564 GCF_001263275.1 Habropoda laboriosa | reverse complement strand
TGGCTCTGGCTGCGCCGCGCCGCGCCGCTCGCTAAAGCGCCTATTAATTGATTCAATTAATTTGCCAATGCGTTGCCAACGAGCGTGCCGGGGATTCACGGGGTCCGGTGAATTCGTTATCTCCGGCCCCCGTACGTATTTAGCCAGCTACCTGCCTACCGGCCAAATTTTCACCTGGCCTTCTTCCACCTAATTTTTCTTCCCAGAGATTAGCGCTAGGTCGTGCACGCGAGAGGCAACGTGGCGAGCGGAGAAAGCGAGAGAGGAAACAGCGCCAGCTCGGGTTTCGCCCTTCGAGAACACGGCTTTCTTTCTTCTCGTGGCTCTCGGTTGGGTGGCACGCCACTCTCTCCGAACGCCTCGAGTGTCGCTTAAGTCCGATCTCTCGTCTCCGTTTCCCGCTTCGTCGATAAACCGATCGCGAATTCTCCCAACTTTGATTTTCACACAAGCGTTCTCGCTCGTTTTGCGTGATCGTGTGA
>NW_017100319.1:184547-185058 GCF_001263275.1 Habropoda laboriosa | reverse complement strand
AAAAGGCACGTCGTTTCCCTTCGAGGTAGGTAATCCGAAAGTTGGACAATAGACTCGCGTGCCTGTGAAAATATTTTCGAAACGATGGAAAAGTTACGACACGACCGGTTTTCTCTCCGGCTTTTCAACCTGACCGGATTACACGTGAAAGCCAGCAGGGACTGACCAGCTCGCGTCAAAAGAGACGAGGGTGGAGAGAGAGAGAGAGAGAGACTTTCCTCGTGATCGATCGCGATCGACTTGGTCTCGACGCCGAGATCATTTCGAAAGAAACGTCTCTGGCGGATTGTTGGGAAAATGCGATCGGGATGAATGGGGATGGTCTGCGGCTCGAGGTTGTCTAAATATTTGAAATCGAGTCCGATTCGTGTGACAGGGAGGAGAAGGCGCGCGCGACGAGGCCGTGACGAAACGGCCGACTGCAGGTGGCCTACAGATGCCGGGGGATTATGGGGTTTATCCCCCAGCGGGATATCGATCCCATTGTAGTCTGGCTATGAAGCGAGCCGGT
>NW_017100319.1:181965-183889 GCF_001263275.1 Habropoda laboriosa | reverse complement strand
GCTCTCGTCCACCTCTAGCAATTTGCTACGTCGACGAGCCTCCGACGAAGTTTACAGTTCAGCTTGCGGTCGCAACCGTCAAGGTGGAGGAGGCTGGTCTGGCCCGGTTCGTATCTAATTCGAACAAGTGGCAAGGTAACAGGCAAATGAAGTTGGATGTAACTTTATTAGTGGGCAGAGGCGGCCACGGCGCGGAGGGGAGCAGCACGTCGGCATTTCTTTTGGGAAATAAGCTGTCACGTATCGTTGGTAAACGCGAGGGGAGCTCTACGCGCGTTACAGCTCCGAGGGGGAATAACAGATTAGACCCCGGTTATTCCTCAAATCGAAATATTATTCCCCGCGTGGCGTTGGGGCGGCGAGGGGACGGTGCGCTAATTTATTTGCTCGGCGCGTTGCGAGCCGCGTTCTCTCGATAAGAGGTGAACGAAGGAGGACGCGTTGCCCCGTAATTATCCGGCCATAAATCTGCAAAAACTTAATTCAATTAAAGCGGCGATGCCCGCGGCGGTCCTTTGTCGGGCTGGCGACGCGGTTACACGTCGATACGCGATCGATTATACCGTACCAACTGCGTTCTCCTCTCGATTCTCAGGGAGGAACGCGAGCTTCGGAATCTGGCGAAAGAGGAGCGCGGAAACCGGTCGGCCACACGCGAAAGGAAAAGAGGGACGCGACTGGGGAATTTCCGTTCGTTACAGTTGGAAAGGCGCAAACTATATCAGGAAGCGCGGCAATTGTCTTGTCGCGAAGAGACGAGCCGTTCGCCCGAGGTGTGCGAGCCCCGGCACGCAACTAACAGGAACCCGATAATTCACGGGCCCACGAGCGCTCGCTCAAACTCTGCCGTTGCTCCGTTCGTTTCCTCTCACCCTCGTTCGCCAGCTTTAATTGACCGTTGTAACTCGATCGGAATAGTCGGAGGACGAATGACGATTCGCGTTGCGGAGAGATCGGTACGTAAATTACAGGTGAAGCTGAAAGATGCGGATCGGTTCGGCAATTAAGTTGGAAGGACTCTGTTTGGACTGTCCGACTGGCCTTCTCTCGATTCGCGGGTTAACGGGAGAGAGCGAGGGCGAGGGCGAGGGCGAGGGCGAGCGGGAAGAGTAAATTGGAGCGATCGGGCAGACGTCAGGGCTGCGTCGTATCCGTGGCGTTTCGCGTGTACACGCCGCGACGTCGCGAGGACGCGCTTCGAGGTTGCGGGCCAACCTCTGTACGCTCCATGTGCTTTCTGGTCCGCGCGGTTCTTCGCATGGTCGATCGGATGTACGTAATCGTGTCCGTTGTTCCGCTATCGAGCAGAATCAACGCGCATCACGCAACGTTAATTCCTCTTCGATTGCCCCGTCGAGCTTCGTGGCGTGGGAGAGCGTGCTTCTCTCTTATCCTTTCCCCTACTCCTCTCGCGTTCTACCTCCGCCTTCGTTCGATTCAATCCGCGATCGACGTCGCCACGCAGTCGCGACACAACTTTTCTCTCCCATCGACATTTCTCGATTGCCGAAAGAAGAGTCGAAAGAAGAATCGAAAGAAGAAACGTTCTTACTCTACTGGCTCGATCGGGACGAGTCTCGCGAGAGAGTACCTGTATCGCGGGTCATCATCGCTAGACCGTTCGGCGTCCATAAATAACGTTCGTTTCAATGTTAATCTGCTGCTCGGATCGGATCTAATAAGCACGGAGGCGACGCGCGGAGCGATATCGCGTTCGCGGTCCGTTCCACCTACTCCTACAACCGCAAGAAAGGGAATCGAGATGCGAGGAAGATGACGCGACCTAACCAGCGGAGAAGGAAGAGGGAGGGTGGCGAAGAGGAAAGCGAGCGAACGCCGAGAGAAGAAGGAGAAGAAGACGGGCCCCTCTCGGCCGGCATTGTTCGCGGCCGCTCGCTCGTGACTCGTGACTCTTGCGACCCGG
>NW_017100319.1:172948-181744 GCF_001263275.1 Habropoda laboriosa | reverse complement strand
CCTCAATTACCTCGGACACATCCGCCCGCCTGCCCCCTCGCGCTTCCCTCCCCGCCGCTACACGTTCGTCTCCGCTCGTCTCCGCAGCCCTCCGCGACACCGACTTTTCCACCATCTTGTCCCGCCGCGCGAAATTTCTCCATTCCGAGGAGGATTCTCGGACGTTCCCCTCGGGCACGCCGGGGAAATCGATCGATCTCCGATACGAAAGGAGGGAGGAAGAAAGAAGGAGGCGAAATTTCGGAGCAGCCAGGAAAGAAAGAGGGAGCGCGGTAGAGGGTGTCGAACGTTCCGATAATTAGTCGAGTTATCGGCCTACCTGCCGCTATCACGGTTCCATCTACAAGTGTTCGGAATCTAAATAGTTGGAAACCGTGTCGTCGTAAAAACCGCACACCCTTCGTGACGAGTGTAGCCACGCGTGTCCACCGGTAACTTTATCGCCTCGGATAACGATCTGAAAGAGGAGGCCGGGTAAACGAACGAACGAACGGACGGACCGAGCAGCGTTTCGTGGCGAACGCCTCGGAAACGATCTCCTTTACCGGAGGACGGATTTCCGCGGGGAACGTTAATCGCTCCCCTAGATGACTCGGATACACCGGACGGTTCGTTTATCGGCGGTCACATCGTTGCACCACATTAACCAATCCTCCGCCCACGGTGCAGCCAAGGATCAACGGGTCCACCAGTCGGAGAAGCTTCTCCGAGGTTAGAGTAACCTGGCATGTTGGGGTCAGGGGGCGCGGAACCGCTCGATAGTCGAGATCCCAGAGATATCTCGCGAGGCTCTCTTCTCTCGCTTAACAGGAAATTCCAAACTGTGCAAGAGGGGAACGAGATCGCGAAAAGGCGCGTTAACGAGGAGGAACGCTTCCTAGGAAACTTCCACCAACTGGAGGGCCCAACCTGCGTTCCGCCGCTCCCCCCCGCGCAGTCGGCGAGTATTTCACCCTAAGCCGAGTATAATTGAGGTCGTCAATGGTGTTCCTTGGGAGTATTCAGCCGCTGGAAAGGGCGACGATTGAGCGGGTACACTGTGTGAACCGATCGACGACGAAGCGGAGAAGAAGCGTGTCGACGTGGACGCGACGAGTCGCGAGCCGATCGAATCACGGCAGCTGCCTAACGTTCGGCAAAGCCGCCGCGAGCAATTTAAAAGCCGCGCGAATTACAGGGTCCGACGTCGTTACTCGCAAAAAGGAGGCCGCGAGGCGCGGATCGTTGGTGGGAAATAATTGCAGATTTTGCCGGTCGATCGCGACATAGATTGCCGTAAACCGAGCGGAAGAGGGCTATCCCGCGTGCTACCTGACCCCCGAGCTTTTTCCGCCTCGAAACCTTTTTCTTCTCTCTCTCCCCGCGTTCGCCGATCGGAGTACGTTCCGCTTTCCGCGGCCGATTACCGCGATTCGACGACGGTTAAAAAGCCGGACGTATTAGCCGGTTTAATAGTTAACGAGAAGGGAGCGAAGAAAGTCGGAGGATGCGGTGTTTCCATAGCGACAAAAGCTCCTCCTCACCGGATAGGTCGGAGTCGGGAAGGGTGGCCGCGTGCGAGGGAGAAAGGCGCACGGATGAGAGATAAATGTAATGTAACCTGATGTAATGTAACGAGGGAGGAGGCGTAGCTGGGATCTTGGCAAGTGGCGTTCCATTGTGCCGCGCGCGCGACTAACCGACTCGGCCCAAACAATTTGTCGGCGCGTGCGAGACGAGAGACCCCCTCGTGTCATCCCGCCTAGGCGAACGATCTCTTTTACGGGGCTGTTTGCGGACCTTGTGGGCGTGTACGTGTCATCGTACATGCGCGTCTCGCTCTTTTATCTCTTCCCGTTCGGCTGAAAGGGGAGCTCTAGCCTCTGGCTACTCGACCTCTTTAACCCCTTCGTCGCTTCCAGCCACCTCTCCTCCTTCACCTGCCCTCCTTTCCCCGAACGGTCCTTGCCCTCTTTGCCCGCGTCAACTCCGACGTTTCGGTGACACGCGCCGCCGATTGACCCGATCCGACCTAAATCATCGCGTTTCACGGTCTCCGCTCGATTAAAAACGGCTCGGGGAGATAGATAGAGATTAGAGAAGGGCCCCTCGCACGACGAATCGTTGCGCGTCCTTTAATTGCCCAAGCTATCGCGCGTCCATGGGAAAGTGACCTAGTATGTACATATGTATGTACCTAGCGACTTACCGTGCCGCGTTTTCCAAGGGAACACCAGCTTGCGGGCAAACACCGTTCGACAGATGGGAACTATGGGTGATCGGACCCTGTCCGTCTCCTCCGTCTTTGGACCGACGGAATACACATATTGGAGATTGGATATTCGCAGAAAGCCGGACGCGCGTGAAGGGGCACGGTTGGCGTTATGGCAGCGAAACGAAAGAAGCAAGGAGAACGGCGCCGGGAGGGGGAGCCGCGAAACAAAACGATCGCAACGCAATTAGCTTGATTGGAGGCAGCGAGGCTTCGACACGGCACCATATCGAAACGTTAATTAGTACGTAACGATTTTGCGTGTGGACAGTGACGCAAGGTGTTCCTCGATTCAGCGCGATTACAGGGGGTGCTGCGGGCTGTGGATGACTGTGCAACACGGTCGTTATATGGCGATCCACTGCCGCGCGACCATGACTCTGCTGTTTGCCCGGCCCGAGGCTCCGCTCTGCTCCCCCTCGCCTCCCCACGCGCTCTTTCTCCGCTCCGTACGTGTAATACGAGATGTTTATGCGTCGTGAATGATTCCAGGCAATATCAATGGGAAGAGGACGCGAGGCGTGCTGCGGTCTCGAACCGCGCCGAAGTATCGCCTCTCGAGATTATACTTAGCCGTCCGCGGCGCGAACAGAACACGCAGAGACGCGGAAAATCGGCTTGCGTTTCGAGGGGGAACAGAGGAAAGTAGCGACCGCGGGAAAGAGGAACGGAAAGGGGGAGAAGACGGACGTGGCGAGATGAGGCGGGAGAGGGTAGATAATTAGGCGGTCGAGTAAGTAAATGGGAGGAAGTAGCGCCTCTGGCGGCCACTCGGAGGCCGCCCCTGAAAAGTACAAAAAGGAAGAAGAAGAAAAAAAAGGATATATATATATATATACGTACGCAAAAGCAGAAGGAGGAGGAGGAGGAGGAGGAGGAGGACGATACAGAGAAGCGGCGACGAACCGACAGATGGCTCCCACGCCGAACGAACCGGCACCTTGATTTGTGGTTGAGCATTTTTCAAGCCATTTGGCTCGGCCGCCTATAATTTCCGTCGGTGGCCGTGCGCTCCGGCCCTCGCGTGTTTTCCTGCCTTCTGTTTATTTTCTTAACGGCCGAAATAATAAGCCCGGTCGAGGCTTACTTGCCCCGGCAAGTAACGACCTCCCTGTTTGCGTATTACGCGTACATTTTTACGCGAGACTGTTCGACGGCCATGGAAATCAGCCGGCGACGCTGCCCGCGAAATCCCCTTTTCTTTCGTCTCGTTTCGCTTAAATCCGTCGTGCGCGAGCGTGCGGGCTGGCCAAGCTGTACGCGTTCAACGTTTTGACAGGAAATCATCGCCGTTAAAGGCTGGTGTGTCGGAGGGATCGTGGCAGCTGCGCGGCACGGTTCTCTTTCTTCGACGTCGTCTGGACGCACGCGACAGAAGGAACGGCCACTCAATGAAATTGCTCGAAAGCCAAGGGTCGCGACGACCGGAGAGCCACGATTCTGACGAGCGAGGCGCGTGTGCCGTTTTTGTAATTCGCCTTTTTCCCCTAGATCCGCAGATAGGAGAGTTCCTCGAACGTAAGCTGGACGGGTGAGAGGAGCCGGTTAATCGGCTCGATCGAGGTGTTTTTCCGAGGGGTGGCGGCAATTTCGGACGAGCGGAGTCAAGTGTCGGTCGCTCGTCGACACCCTCCCTTTGTATTTCCTCCTGTCGACCCTGGCCCGACACGTGTCACGAGCTCGGATTAGAGGCGCATCCAGTGGAAATCGGCGGCAGCCGGGCCACCGGCATCGATCCAATCGCAGACCGAGCGAATACACAGTCGGCAGAATCGAAGGCACCTGCTCGGATCGGTGCAATCTCTCCTGCGGAGAAAAGAAGAAAAAATTGGCCGCGACACGAGTCACGGGGATGATTCGGCCCGCGACTAAATAATGCATCGAGCGAGAGGTTTTTGCGCAGGGGGAAAGAGACGCCGCGGCGGTCTCGAGATCGTAAACATCGATAGAGAGTATCCAGCCGGTGATTCAATTTGCGGAAGGGACGCGAAACCGCCGAGTCACGTAGTTGGTACCGGATTAAGGTTGGAGGTGGCCGGCACCGCTCGCAGGAGCTTCGTTTTCCCGATGGCTTTAAGCAAATCGCGGAGACGTCGCGAGGGAGTCGAGAGGGGAAGGGCTGCTGGAGAGCGGGGCAATATCTCGGGGGGCGCGGCTCGATCGGCATGATTGCCCCTAAACGCGGACCGACGTCGCTGCCAATAAAAACGGTGTCATCTGGGATGGGACGAGACGCACGTGCCGGCGACGGCCTCGAATCGCTCGAAACACCCGAAACACACGGACCGCAACGGTACCCGCCGCCGCGCCGATATTTATTAGGTGGGCCAAGGTTTCGACGTCGCGAATCCGAATGCTCGTTTCGCCGGTGATCCGTAGCGAGAGCTGCGTCCGTCGGCTGCGATTCGATCGAGGGGGGCTGATCTTCTCTCCCCGACAACGATATATCTTGATTTCACGACCCTTCGCATGGGTATCAGGTTCCACAGAAATCGGGAAACTCGGTCGAATTCGAGAGGAGCATGCGGCACGGTAATTCAAAGCCATGGGAACTCGAGCGAAACGTCGTCCCCTTAGCCGAACGCCGCTAATCATCCGAAATTACCACGCATCTGTAACGCGTTTCGCTCGTTAACGGACCAAATCCGTTTTTCCACGGGAACCCGGTGCGTGGCCGCGTGGTACGCGCTTGCGAACGCGATCGGAGTCGAAGAGAAGCGACGCGCACCGGGGTGGTCGAGCGATTCGAGCCTCGTTTCACGGTTCGAACAGGAAACGCGAACGTCGGCCGTCGGACGTTCTTAAGGGTGACGAAACGCTGCTGGACCGGTAAGAGGGACAACCCCGAGCCGGACATCGAATTATCGGAAAAGACGGGCCACACGCACAGCACGGACACGCCTCGCTACGAGGGGAAAAGGAAGACAGCCGGGAAACCATGGGGAGCGAAAAAAGGAAGAAGAGGGCGTTGCTGTTTAGCAGCCCTTAGCGGTGATTTACCGTAGCGAGACTCGCCGAATTGGTGTAACGCCACCACCTCGAAAGAGGAGGAAAGTGCGAGAGAAGGTGGTATCGGCGGTAGGTTGGGTGAGCGCGGAAGCGTGGAGGCGCACGCAGAGAGAGAGAGCGGTGTCGAGAGGTGTGTCGGTGTGCGGACAATACGCGTTCTTGCCCCGGCTCGGCCCGTCGGGCGGGTCTGGGCTATCGCGTCGGAAGAGGATCTTGCCGACAAAGCCGAAGATTTCCCGGCTAATTACTAGGAGACTAATTGAATGCCGTTCCTCGCGCGCTCTCTCGACCTGCTCTCCGTTCGCCTCCTCCCTCGGCCACTCTGCCTTCCCGCCACCGGCTTCCATCTCGTTCGTCCTCCGCTCTCGCTCTCTCCGTCTTACGGACGCGCGACGTCTCTTTCTCCGCTCTCGGTTCTCTTTCGCCTGGCTTTCACCTTGCCCCGGCCCTTCTTTCTTCGCTCCTCTGCTCTCATTCATATTCATGCGCCGGTAATAGTCTGCCGCTTGGTCGCCGCCGGCAGTCATTGCTACACTTCTTGCGCGCGTTCTCGCCACCGCGAGCCGCACCAATCCACTTCCCTGCGCTCCTCTCCTTTTGTTCCCTTTTCTACCCTGACGATGGTCTTTAGTATGTATCAACCACCCCGTGCTTCTTCGAGGCTGCCGACGTGTTCGACGTTTCCCGAGCTTTCGAAACTGTAACGAATCGCGACAGGCGGCGCGAATTTATCCCGTTAAAGTGCCGTGAAGTTTCCCGTGAAAAGACCATTACAGGAAAAGTAAAGAATTCGTCTCCTCGTACGTGCGCGTCCTCCGCTCTGCCCTCCGACGAGCAACACGCCCCGAACAAACGCTTTCGCAGCGCAAAAGACGGACATTGTCCTTGACAGGGAGGCGGTCGGAGCCCGGTAACGCGGCGTGAAGTTATCCATGAAAAGAGCATTTTCGGGATGTAAACTCTCAAATAGAGATCCTCCTTGCCGTGGGACAACAAGGAGACGCAGCCCGTGACAGGGTTGTCCTGGCCATTTACGCCGAGTTAACGGTTCGTTACTGAATAGAAGACCTATGCTTTATCCGACGATGAAAAGATGTTTGGCCTCGGCAGAGTGAAATCGTGGGTACCCGCAGGGACGTCGGCGTTCCACGGAAATTTAGGCACCGTCACGTTTCGCCGAGTCGAAAGCATCGTTTATCCCCTACAGGCTAACATATAGGCTCGTTCCCTACTCTAGGTATATACGTCCACCGCGTTCCGATTTCCAGCAACGTCGTTCGTCGGAGTTGGAGCTGCCGGTTGGAGAGGCTAATCGGAGAATCGGTTAGTTCGGGGCGACCGAGCGAATTAGACGAGCCTGGGTTTGTCGCGGAGGACACCCAGGGGGTCGATGGGGCACCCAGGGGTGCGTGTCGAATCGAGGGGTGGTTTTTGTCACGCTGACCACAGCCAAGAGTCAACATTCGGCACAGCGGGCGTTGTCCCAACGATCCCCGAGGATCTCGACAATGCACAGCTTCCTCTCTGTTCGCGTCAGAACGCTAGTTCGTGTCGACGAAGACTGGACGTCTCTCGACATCTTTTCTCATCTTTTCCCACCGCGTTAGAGGAAGCGAGGGCAGACCAGGGCGCGGAGAAAATCGCCGCGATAGAAAGATATCGATCGCTGCCGCTCCATCTAAATCATCCATCTACGTAAATTGCGTTGCGCAATCTTCGAGATCCGATAAGGATGCACCTCCGTGGCCGAGCGTCTACGATCCGACCGAGATTACGCCCGAAATCCCATCGAGAAGATCGGCTCCTTCCGGGGCCGACTCCCGCACGGATTACCGGCGTAAATACGTTCCGCGCTCCTTTTTCCAGCTGCTTCCGTCCGGAGCGGAACTACTTCTTATCGTCCCGATTCCTTATCGAGCGAATTCCTCTTCTTTTCGACCAACGAAATGGTGGACGATGCTCGTTCGGAGATTACGCGAGAAGCAAACGGATTAACCCTACTACATATTGTTATATACACGCGTAAACTCTCTTTTTCCTCCTTTCCGTCTCTTCCCGAGGATTCGGGAATGCGCGATAAACTTTCCCCAAGAAGATCCCTCCGTGAAAAACAGACCGGATGAAAAAGGTGAGCGTGTTATTCGATCGATCGAAGATAATAACAATATTAATAAGAACGATAGGAAGAAGGAGAGGAGGAGGAGGAAGAATCGCGGTTGATGGAGCATCGTCGAGGTCGTAGGCCGTAGGTCGTAACAGGTAGAGAAGATATCCATGGCTACATAGATGCGCCATGGTGGGGATGGATTAGGTCAGAGCGACTGTAAATAAGGGGGCGAACCGGATAAAAAGGAGAATTTATGGTGAAAATATTTGTAGGCATTCCCATGCTAGGTAAACCATCTCGTAGGCGAGGGTGGGCCATTGACGGTTTTGTTGAAAGTTTCTTCCATAAATCCCGCTCGCATTGTCGGACTTTCAAGAGGAAACCCGCAATGCCATTGTGACACGCCTTACGGAGTGCTGTAAATAATAACCGCCCGCTCGCCCCGCATTTCTCGCCCAGCCTCCTGCTCCGTCTCCTCCAGACCGTTGCGACACGTCTTTCCTACCAAACCAGCTTCTTCCCTCCCTTCACTCTTTTTTCTTCTCCCCTATGCACACTCCCGTTTCTCTCCAACTTTTTTACGCCACCTCGGCTCCGTGTTTTTTCTTCTAGCCGGCCACCGATCGCAAGCTTTTCCCCGCGATCGAGTTTCGCATAGCCTCCGGCGAAACGAGTCACGAGCGAAAAAATCCTGTAATTCGATGTACACTGAGGGAATACGCTTAGACCGCCGGTTAATCGATCCGCGAGTAATCGGACACGTGTTAACAACCAGTCGGTTTCTCGTCTTCTCGATGTGTGTAAGTGGCGATCGTAGTAAAGTCGGAGAAAATTCGAGCGGCGATTAACGATTCGCGGGAAATTTACGGCGCGACGCCCGTTATATCCAGCTCGATGATCCCGAGTAGAACGGACCGGGCATCGACGGTTGTAAACTTGCCGGTAACATGAAAGCAATAAAATCTTGTCGAAACGTCGTGAAATCTCTTGACGCCCACGTCGTAATCGAACGTTTCCACGTTTCTATCGATAGTCCGACCGACCGACCGACCGACCGACCGACCGACCGATCACTTGCAGAAAAGCGGAAACTAAGATAGGCGTGCGATAGCGAAATAAGTATTTAATCGGAAAAGTCGTAGATAATAGGAGAGGGAACGCGGTTGGTTGACGTCGGCAGAGAATGGCGCGCGCGCGCGGAAGGAAAAGGAAAGGAATCGCGGCAGCCACCCACGGAGACTCGGTAGCCTTCCCTTCTTCTTCACCGTTCGCATTCTACCACGCTACCCCTCCCGTCTAGCGCGTCGTCGTCCGTGCTTTGGACTTTTCGGTAATCGTCCAACGACCTCTCAGATTCGTTGAAAAAACCAAAGGTGAATTTTTCCGAAATTTCCACGATACAGATGGCGCGTTGTCGTCCAGCCGTAGG
>NW_017100319.1:172461-172903 GCF_001263275.1 Habropoda laboriosa | reverse complement strand
GCTACTTACTGATATTTATTGCGGCCAGAAATGTGTACGGGCTGCCATAAATCTCCGCATTCACACGGAGTTCCTAATTTACATATTCTCCAGCGAGCCTCTCTCCTTCTCGCTTTCTCTCCTCGTCCGACGCGCGTGAACCGCCGCCCCTTTTCTTCTTATTCCGCTCCTTCTTTTGCGACGCGTCGTTTCGCGTCTACTCGCCCCTTGGAATTTTCCCCTCCTTCTCGTTCGCGGCCGCTTTACCACGGCAAATGGTTAAGTACACGGACTTGTAGCGGCGCGGTGTCGCGAAAATGCAAACATCTCGGGGTTGGATCGGTAAGGAAAAATTAATTAATTAATGGCCGGTCGAAAGGAAAGAGTTTCGCAGCCGGCTCTCGACGATTGGCTGACGGCCACGAGCGGCAACTCCACCTTCTCTTCGTAAAGTGCTTCTTAA
>NW_017100319.1:171132-172395 GCF_001263275.1 Habropoda laboriosa | reverse complement strand
CAGCGGGCTCGTTGAATTTACGGGAATGCGCGGCGAGTAGCGACGTTCGCGCTCGTCTTTTTCACTTTCGCAGAGTCTCTCCGCGCGCAGTTCCAGAAAAGAGAAAAATAGGAAAAGTGGGAGGCGAGAGGAGCGGCTCGCTCGCGTAAATTAAAGATTCGAACGGATCCGAGGCAGAATTACGAATGACGGACATCTGTCACTGGATTTCATTAAAATCCTTTCCTCGTCCCGCGACATCCTCGGGCTGGTCCTCGGCCTGTGGCTGGCTGGAGATGGCTGCTTGCCCGGCTGGATTCGTGCACCCGTGACTCATTCATTATTCATTCGTCCAATTCATCACGGCGCGGCATCGTGGTACGGGCCGCGCACCAGAGCGGCGCGCCAGCAGCGGGCCAATTTCGATTTACACTCGAGCAGACCGCTCGCGTTCTTTCGATTTTCGCGTGGTTCGCGAATCAAGGGGCGAGTAGCCACCGCCGCTGCCGACGTTCGAGGCGGGACGAGGCGTGGGAAACCGATTCTACTCGGCAAGATCGAGCCCCGTATACGTCGTAACGCGCATCGACGCGTTCCAAAGGATACGTATACGTAGGAGAACGAACGGAGAGAAGGCGAATGGTCTCGGTTCGTTTCTCGATACATAGTGGGGGTGGCGGTGGTGGTGATGGCAGTGGCGGGTGGAGCGTCTTCCTTCCCCGAGAGCCTCGTAAAATGGAAATCAATTACATCTACACTTAACCACTTAAACTGGTTTCGCCACGGTCCTAAAGGCCGTTTACTCGTTGCGTGGGGATGAGCAGCGCGTATGGTCGGTACACCCAGGGAACGCGTCTGTGGCCGTCGTCGAGTGGAGGCGAACCAGGGTTCGTTTTCGCCTCGGTGCAACAAGGATCGGGATAAACGGCTCTCTCACGTAGAGAGAGCAGCCGGTGAACACCGCTAGAGGCTTCGTCTCTCTCCTCCTCCGCCCCCTCCGCCGAGCGTTCGCCGTTCTCCTCCGCCACCTCGTGCGCTCTGCACCGCTGTGCTCCGCCGTGCTCTGCTGTGCTCTGCTGTGTTCTGCTGTGCTGTGCTCCATCTTCTCCTCTACTTCTTCTTTTCGCTTCTCTTCTTCTGTTCGTCGGTTTGCGGCGAGCCGCAGATCATTCGTATCAACATAATTACAAGCTCGGGAGCCGCCTCTCTGTTTCTCTCACCTCGCTCCACCCATCACGACGTAACACACGATCGCTTTCGCGCTCCGGTGAAACCTTCCTCCTC
>NW_017100319.1:169690-170812 GCF_001263275.1 Habropoda laboriosa | reverse complement strand
TCCATCACTACTACTACCTCTTCTTCCTTCACTTCTTATCTTCGTGGCACGGACGACGCGCGGTTCGATACACGATCAACGATAGATACACTTCGTGTCCTCGGAGGATTTCGCGATACGCTGCACATATTCGCCGGATGCACCATCGATTATGCGGAACGTCGAATTTTACTTTCCCACGAGCGCTCTCCTCGTACTTCGGAAGAAAGAATTTCTCTCCTTTCAACAGCCGATAGAAAGAACGAGAGAACGTTCTCAGGAGGGGTTAATTTGCATTGTGGACGGAAGTGTAAGGGGTAAGGTAAGTCTATTCAGACGACGTTGAACGAGGATATAGGTAGAGATTATTTTCGATCTGCGAGCGGCGGGGGACACGCGCGATACGCACTTGCGTACTTACGGCGGTGCTTCTGGGCTGGGTCGAGGGGTCGTGAGGTGTTAGTCATGGAACGAACCGACCTTAAAGTGGCTGCATCGAAAAATAATTGCTCGTTGACAGGCCGTGAAATGAATTTATTTAATTTCAGATAGGTGTAACAGAATTACACGGCAGTTGGAGGTGCGATGAAGCCTGGCTGGCGTGACGAGCCACTCGATGAGCTGCCCCCCGTGCCTGTGGAAACGGCCAGCCGCCTCTGCTTCCAACTCCGACCTCCACCCGAATCCCATTTTTCTCGGGCCTACTCTAGCAACCAAAGAAAACTCTCCTCCTCCGAGATCCTACTGTCGATCGGTGTATCACCGATGCCGTGTTCGAGGGTGAATTATTGGTGGTAACGGAAAGTAGAAGAGGGTGCGTTAATGAAAATTCGTTTATTTCTATCCGTGCTACATCGTGAATACGCCGTAAACGCTACTCGCTACCATAAAAGATTTTATGTACAAAGACCACCCCGTCTGGAGGAAACACGCGTTAATACTATCGTGGTATATGTTACACAGCTATAGAGCCAAGTCTTCTTCCCCCTTGCCGTTCTCTCACGTATTATATCTATATGTTACACACACTTTGCCAGCACACGGGCTACTGGGGATCGTGGGAGTGGGGGAATAAGTTGTCGCTTATTTACAGGTCGCTCGAATTCCGGGAAAAGGAAGAGCAAAAAAGAGGAGCGGTTGTAT
>NW_017100319.1:165154-169677 GCF_001263275.1 Habropoda laboriosa | reverse complement strand
GACCCTCTTCCCTCCCGAATTCAAAGTCGGAGGGTCTACGGTTACATTACGCGGACACAAAGAGCGGACAAGTACGGGCCATTTCCCTAAAACTAACTTAACTTAACTTAACGCTCGACACAAACGACACAGTAGAGGACACCTATTCTCTGTACATACAATGAAATCGTGAAATCGAGCTCGGCGACGGCCGAGAAACCTAGACCCGAGGAATTCTTCTTTGGCTGTGCGTCCCGTCCTCTTCCCAGCGGGTAGGAAGAGAAGCGCGACGAGAGATTATCCCGTGGCGAACCGCTAATTAGGGGTGGGTGGACGGGGTCTGAGGGGCGGTGGTGTGCTGGCCGGGGGTGGATACGGGGTGTACCTGAGGGAGGCGGCGGTAGGAGGCGACGATCTTCGCGAGATGATGGCGACTGGCGGCGGCTGCCAGGGCCAGGGCAAGGCCGCGGGATAGGGGAAGGGCGCGGTGGCCGCCGCGGCCGGATACGGAGACGTGGATCCGGTGGCGGACCTGCTTCCAGGATGCGGCTGGCCCACGCTCCCGTAAAGAAGGGCCGTCGAGGGCGTTATCCAAGGCGGTAACGCGTGCGGAGAGGTGTCGTGTTGCGACTGCTGCTGCTGTTGCTGTTGCTGCTGCTGGGACTGCTGTTGCTTTTTTTGTTCGTACAATCGGACGGGCGCGACGCCACACCTGACCAACTGTTGCTCCATCAGCTCCATCGGGTCCCTGAAGCGAGAGAAAGACACAGCGGGAAGATTAGCTGGGAAGATTTTTCCAAGGATAGAGGAAAGTTTCGGGCTCGATAAGATCGGCGGACAGAGGCAGGCGCGTACCCGTGATTAACCGATCGATGTTATCGAGGCACTTAAGTGGCATTCGAAGGAGAATGAATCGATGAGATTTCGCAGGGATAGAGGGGGAGAGAGAGAGAGAGAGAGAGAGAGACAGGAGCGGCGGACGGATAATTAAGACGACGTTTTCTCATTGACGTCCGCGTGCCTCGACGGAGTAAACGTGATGGATGATTTGGTGCATTAGACGCGCGAGCTTAATTAGGGTTAATTACGGGCGATTGTACGCTCGGGTCGATCGGTCGTCGGTATTGGCAGGACGCTAACGAGCGAATTATTGGCCGACCGGTCGAATGAAAAAGCGTGCCGTCTCTCCTTCGTGGCGTTCGCGTGATAGTCGCGATAATTAATGGTCGGTATCATTGCCAAGTCGTGCGCACGTTGCACCGTCATTTCCTACTTTCGTGATTACGCGCGGGAGTGGTACGTAAACACCGTGCGATTATCGCCGCGACTATCTCGAAGATTATTAAGACTTCATTGTGTCCGTGCCCTCTCTCCGACCCTCCGACGAGAAAGAGGGGTGTTCTCGCGGGCGAAATTCGAACGCGGACTTTCCGAAATAGGAGCTCCTCTGTTGCGTCGCGTCGCGTCGCGTCGGGTGGCCGCGACGCGGTCGTCCCACCCGCGTCGCTCCCCGAGAAAAGGATCTCGGTCGATGGACCGGCGCAGTTCGGTAGGCTCCGTCGAGTGGTCGAAAGAAAACCTGATACCGGCGGCGGCGTGATACCTCCTATCGATCATCCGATTCCTCGAAAGCTCGAGAAACCTCTCGGGACGTCTGGAGATTCTCTTTCACGGTTACCATCTCTCAGCCGTGATAGAGAGACGATAATCCCGTTCGAACGCGGAACGACGAAAGGGTAACGCGACGACGATCGCGTAACAGAGGAGTGTGGTGTGCAGTAGTGAAGAAAGGAGGGATATGTGTATAAAAGGACAAAGGGAAAAAGAAGGCGAAGGAGATGTAAAGGGTGAAAGAGGAACAATGGCTCCGGTGAGCAGTTCGCGCGCGCGTCTCGGTTACCAGCCGACTATACCGCTTAGCGCGTAACGCGACACCAAAGGACGCCTGGAAGAGACGCGTTTATGCGATCTGCTCGGAAGGTGAATTCTGGACCTCCTAGGCGAGGAATCCACCAAAACCAAGTTTGGAAAACGGTAGAACGGCTTCGAACCTGTCTCGGACGTCGCGATATTACGACACGCCGCAGAGATCTCGATTACGCGAATTCCGGTTGACGAGCGTGGCGCTCGCGTTTCAGACGTTTCTGGCGAAAGGGAAGAAGGAAGGAAGAGTGCGCGCGAAAGAGCGAAGGGCCCGAAGAAACTATATATGTAGTCCCGGCTGAAAAAGGCGAGGGATTAGGGGGGCCCGCGGCTAATCGCCGTCCGCTCGAACGTGCCGGACCACACACCGCCGCGTCCATGGCCATTCCTCTTCTCGTTCCTTTGAAATATCGCTGTCAAACGGCCGAACTCTATTAGTCGACACGTACGAACAGCGAACTCGCGAACTCGCGACCATTTCGGATCGGTGATTGGAAGCGAAGCGGAGCCGATACAGTAGGCTGAAGAATGTTCGAGAAGGAAGGCAGCAGCATGCGTGCGTGTGCACGACTCGCGTTGCACCTGTGTACGCGAAGCGGAAATGACGCAGCAAAGAGTCTCTATACGCATTAACCCTGGTTGCAATTCACGACGCGGCGTAGCCTCCCGGCCTTGAATTATATCCTTAATGTTTTCATAAAGCTTCCTTATGTACAGACAATAAAAGCCCTAATTACAGTCGTTCGCCAGGACGAGAGAGCGGCCCGAGGCGGTCGCCTATTACTATTCGTGCTATGCCGGCCCTCCCGTAATTGTTACACCGAGCAATAAATATTCCTCGTCGATCTGACGAGTCTGCGTTTTCTCCGTAATGGCGCGGTTACGCTCGAAACGTTCTAATTAAAGGCCACCGCGGTTACCCATTAAAGTGTCCACGACGTCTCTGGCTACGCCCTTCGAACATTGCCCATCTATAAACAACGCTCCAATATTCTCAACATCTTTACCCGATCGCTTTCTTTCGTTCGTTGATTCGTTGGTTCGTTCACTCGTTCACCTCTCTCTTCGCGAGTCTGACACGCGCGGGTCGAGGAGATCGCTGCTCGGAGCTTAGCCGAGCGTGGCCGACTATTTCGCGTGTCTCGAGTTTTTCTTCGGCGATTTCCGTCGAGCGAGCGAGCGAGCGAGCGAGAGAGCGAACGAGCGACGTCTTTGCGTGGTTTCGCGTTCTGGCCTGGCGAACCGGCGCGGCGGAAAGGCTTCACCGCTACGAGCAGCAATCTCGAAAGGAGAATTCCGTCGTTTCTCACGCGAGCCTGCTTGCTCGACGAAACTCGTTCGTTCCCGTGTCTATCGTGGAACGACGCGATTCGCGGCGATCTCGAGAAAGAGGGCAGCTTCCGGGGAAAAAGTGGAGGAATCGACTTTGGAGGTGTTTCCAGTAGGCAGGCGCGAGCGTGCTTTCGATGCCGCGTAAAACGGTTCGGCGTTTTAGCGGAGCTCGCGATATTAGCGAGTTCAGAGGGGGATTCCATCGAATGGGGAGCCTGTTATTCTCCGCCTACCCCGAGGCTGACACAGGGCATTAGGTAAGTGGTAGATAATAATAGGTTACACCCCACTGATGGCCGAAGGTAGTTCATCGAGCGGCGCGGCTTCGCGTCGGTTACTCTTTTACGCCTATCTCGTGAACGAGAAAATGATCTTTCGTGGACGCGAGGAAAAGTTAACTTTTACTTACCAGAGTCATCGACGACCACTCTACCTATGTATAAGAGTTAACTTGACGTTCGCATTCCGAAGAGGAGGAAAGACGAAGGGCAGAGCGCGTCGGAAAAGCGAAAGAAAAAGCAACGGAAAGAAGAGCCGGAGGAGAGGGAAGGTTAAGGATGGGAGAGGGAGAGGGGGAGATAAAAAAAGAAGAAGGGTAAATGAGAAACGAGCGAGCGATCGCACTGAAATACGGGTAAGAAGATTCGAAAGAAGTCGAGGGGCGAAGCAGGCAGAGAACGCGCGAGGAAGGAAAGAAAGAAAGGGAGAAAGGAGCAGAGAAAGAGCGAGTGTAACAGTGAAGAAATTAATAGCCATAAAATATGAATAGAAATTAGCAGGTTCGGGGTGGCGTGACGCGTTTGCTCGCTCATTTCCTTTCGGCGCGTTGAAAAACAACAAAACAACGCAAAATACGGTCGAGCCTGTAATTTACCCGGCTGCCGCCGAGCGGTCCGACGCGCGATCGAGCCGCCTCTGAGTGTGTGCGAGTCACAGCTACGAACCGTTCTCCTTTCTGTGTGCGTAACGACCGATCGTACGTGGAAGCCGCGTACGGCGAGTAGCTCGCGAGTGTGAGTGGTCCGTTGCGGCGCGAGCATCGCGCGTACCGCTGCGAGGCCGACTCTCCTCTCTCTCGGTGTTCCCGCAAGTCGGGCCATCATCGTCGTCGTACGGTAGGTATGAAAGGTAATGATCCGGTAATGACCCTGACGCGTCGGATAGCCCGCCGATACGTTTCTCTCCACCGTCCTTAATTTTCCTCTCTCTCTCTCTCTCTCTCTCTCTCTCTCTCTCTCGCCCCTCGTCATCCTTACTCCCGCATCGTCGCCACCTTCGCCACCTTCGCC
>NW_017100319.1:164790-165105 GCF_001263275.1 Habropoda laboriosa | reverse complement strand
CCGTCCTCGTCCATCCATCTGGCAGTTTGGTAATGCGGCCGGCTAATGGGCCAGAGCGAAGGAGGACTTTGGGTATCGGTTAGAGCTGTCCGAGCTGGCGAGGGTTGATGCTGCCTGCTAGTTTCGCCGGTGAACGCGAAAGCGGCGCGGCGGCGACGGTGCGATCTTCCTCGCTCGAGGACGCTCTTTCGCGCCGAGAGAGCGAACGTGTGCGCGCGCGCCCCAGCCCGCCACAGAGAGAAAAGGAAAGCGGAGAGTTTGCCAGAGGAAAAAGAGGAAGAAGAAGGCCAGAGCGGCAGCGGTAATGACAGGCCG
>NW_017100319.1:164056-164714 GCF_001263275.1 Habropoda laboriosa | reverse complement strand
CCCTCCTTCGACACCATCACACCGTCCGAACACCGACCCTCCTTCCTGCCTTTCAACTTTCGGCAAACTGCAAACGACGAGGAATCAACCCATTTCTGCCCGTTTCGTCGAGAACCGAGAGCGAGAGCGACGGACACAAAGGCCTCTCTCCCCGGCCAAACACCCGTCGCGATATTCCCAATTTCCCGTTCCTTCTTCCTGTCGCGACCTAGGTGTCCAGAATCGGCACGGGCGCATCCTCGTTGCGAGCAAAGCGGTCCAACGTTTTTCGCGAATGTCTCTACCCGCTGCACCGCGGCGTCAGAGCAATTTCGAGTTTCTCGCGGCAGCTGGCCGTAAATTTGGACCTGGAAGGCAAGGTCAGGCGGGGCGAGACGAGGCCAGCCGAGGCACGGCAAGGCGAAGCGAAGGCAAAGCGAGACGCGGCGAGGCGAGGTGAGGCGAAAAGAGCAGCCGCGGCGAGGCGATGCAGCCACGTTTTTATAAATGGTTCTTAAATTTTCGCAGTTACCGTAATATCTTTATAACAACGATTTCGGGGCTTTTTGCGGGCACGTATGCGAGCGCGGACGTGACGATGGCGGCGGCGGAGGGGTTGGCTGGGCCGCGGGGCCAGGGGTGCCCGAAGGAGGAAGAGAATTGGGTAAAGGGGAGAGGT
>NW_017100319.1:143618-163946 GCF_001263275.1 Habropoda laboriosa | reverse complement strand
CGGCCGCTCTCTCATTAACTCCGGACGCCGCCAGAGCCGCATCCGTGCAGCCGAACACGACTGCTGTAACCGCCGCGCGTTCCTTCCGACCGATCGTTCTCTTCGATCTTACACGCCCTCCCTTATCGCGTGTGTGCGCGCGCGCGCGCGCGCGCCACAGTCGTACCATCCAGAGTTCCCCAATGTCCCCAGACTTTCGGCAACCCTCTCTGTGTCCTCGATTCTCGCGTCGCCGTTCTCTCTGCGATTTTTCTCAGAGAGGAGATATTCCTACCTACCACCACCACCCACCGTTTACGACTCTTCCCCTCTGGCCCTTTACGTTCCAGCCAAAGTGCCGGCACGGAAACGCTTTCCTGGAAAATCGCTAGACCGAGTCGTTTTGTTCGACAACCATTCCTCCATCTTCTCGAGAAACCTAAGCCGCAGAGAGGACCGCGACGACGACGAGGACGAGTGGAGAATGACGGAGCAAGATTTTTCGTGATCTCGGTTAGGCAGGTGCTGATTTGAGGAGGGTCGCGTTAGACCGGACAGTGATTTCGAAACGATCGTCCTCTCCAAACTGCCGTGTCATTAAAGCGTGGTCGATCGACCGAATATAACGCGTCGAGAATTTGCTTCTATCCACCCTTGCTGCCCAAAGAGACACGTCAACCTGCCCTCACGAGTTCCAACGTCTTCGATCTTGACGTTTTACGAAAAATTTCCAAACGCTCGGAACACACCCATCTACTATTCTCGGAAGCGCGTCGAAGATCACGTCGAACGCATTAGCAGAGAAGAAGGACTTTCCGGTTGAGCCTGGACACGCCTCCGATTTGCACGTGATTACCGGCGTGGCGTGGCGCGGCGCGGCGTGGCGCGGCGTGGCGTGGCGCGGCGTGGAGTGGCGCGGCGTGGCGAGGCACGGTGGAACGAACGTTTGTCTCGAGAGAACGAGAAAGGCTGTCAGGTAGAGGTGTACGTTTCACGAGACAGAAATTTCCACGCTTTTTCCCCCGTTTCGGCGGGGCAAAGCAGCACCCCTTCGATCGGTCCATCCGAAAATCTGGAGCACCGACGGTAACCTCGAACCGCCTATCTCGATATCGATAATGACTTTTTTAATTAAGCCGGCGCCGTTTTACCAGTCCTAAACTCTTTTAATTATTACTCCATTACGAGCGAACAAAATATTTAATCGCATCGGTTGCACGATCGGCCGCCGGAGCAGGTGTTCCGCAGACGGTGCGATCCCAGACATTATAGCCCGGGTAAATGCGTTCGAGGCTCGATATCGCTTTCGATTCGCGAAAACACGTATGTCCGGCGCGGCGGAGCGCGGCGGAGCGCGCGATCGGCGAGAAGACGACTTTATTGGGTAGCCGTTATCGATTCTCCGGCGTACACGTTCGCGCGCGCCCGTTCCGACGCATATGTTTACACGCACTGGCCACAGCTATCCTATACGGAGGCCGGATATTTGCATAAAACCTTGAAGTGCGATCCGGATATCGCCCGGTCCGGCCCGGCATTAACGATTTAGTGGGCGTATTTGCACCCAAGTAGCCACCGTTCTCGCACTCGTTAATCCAAGTGAAGCGAGCCGAAATGTTTTCTCGTCGATTATCAAATTGGAAAGTAGGTAGGTCGAATATCGAGAGGAAAGAGAAGGGCAATTGCAATTAATCGAGACCGTCTGTTTGCCGACGAACGTAAAGACTGATAACGAGGTGGCGTCCATCTGCCAAGATTAATGGTAACGCGAGATATTGGAACGTTACATTGTCGCTGTTAACGATAATCCTTTGACGCGGTGAAAAAATTCCTTTCTGTCACGCGTGTACCGCCCCGGTCGTAAACGCGGCGAGAAGAGCGAGCGAGAGCAGGTGCGTCGTCATTCATGTAGATAGATGATCGCGGATAACTTGGAATCGAGCGTCGCCGTGCACGCTTACTCGGGATCAAACGTGCCTCTCCTTCGACATTTAGCGTTGTATAAATTTCCACTTTTAACGAGATCTAAAAGATTGCGCGATAATTCGGTCGGCGCTATGATTAAGGTGCCGACGTTATAATGGCGCGTAATGATCGCTCAGACCTCTGCACGTCACGCTCGCTCTCTCCGAACCGAGCCAACTGCGGTTCGCGGCGAAACGCGGAGCACCGCGGCCCCAAATATGTCCGTGCGGTGTATAGACGCGGCGAATTGCCAAAGAAAACTACGACACGTCCAAGTGGTGCGTGTCTTCTCTACCTACCGATCGAAATCCGTCAGCCTCGAAGAGTCTCGGAAACCTTTCGCGAACGGGTTGCTGTCGATCTTCAGCTTGGTTATCTGCAACATTATCGGTTGCGGCTAGGTAATTACGCTTTCGCAACGCTAATAATAATCATAATCGTAATAATAATAATGATAATAATAGTTGGAAGGAGAAGAAGAAGAAAGCTACTCACCAACTGATTTTGATAGGCAGTAACCGCGGTGAAAATAGCCTCGGGGAATATGAACGTTTTGTGCTCCTCCTTCTGAAGGTCGGTTATGTGAAGATTGTTGTCGTCGGTTTGCCGACACCGAACCAAATGTATCCTCGGCTGATATCTGTGCATCGAGTTCAGTACGATCTGAAAATAGAAGAGGAAGACGCTCACAGCGAGGGATCGCGCGCGCCGATGATTTATAAAGTCTTAATTAAAGTCTGGGAAATAACTGGAAGCGTGGTATAAATCCTGTTCGCGTTTCGAACGTTAACAGGCGACGACGGCCGGTAGGTAAGTTTTATAAGCGGTCACGCGTCATCTTTCCCGCCACTTATCTAATAATCGATAACGGGACGAAAATAATATCGCGCGAATCGCAGGACGCATATCCCAGGGAGACGCGCAATTTCCATTTACTAATCGTCCTCGCCGCTTTGCAACAGGTACTTGGAGGTAATTCCGACGAATAAATCAACCGAGAGAGTATCGTCGATGAGAGTCGAGAGTCGAGAGTCGCGAGACGCGACGCGACGACCAAATTTCCCTCCGTCCAGACGAGAAACGCGTTAACGGTACCTACTTACTTGCGCGCCCCATCTTTATATAATATTATACAACCGCACACACCTTGTAATTTTCCAACTTTCAACCGCTACGTCTGTTATTTCTGTGTGTCGAGCTTTAACCGTCCACCCGATGTTCCGTAGTCGATGGAACGGTACAAGTTGCGTATCGATTTCCTGTCTGAAACAATGTGCCACGATGACACAAGTTTCTCGCGTAGATATCGCGTAACGCGCTCACCCCT
This sequence comes from Habropoda laboriosa, assembly GCF_001263275.1. NCBI lineage: Eukaryota > Metazoa > Arthropoda > Insecta > Hymenoptera > Apidae > Habropoda > Habropoda laboriosa. The sequence continues at coordinate 160,675 of NW_017100319.1, read as the reverse complement.
GTCAAATGCTCCGGATACTTGGACGTACCTCGGAACCTTTGCCGTTCCTCGACACAATTCCCGCTATTCGTGCAAACTCGAATTTTACACGTAGACCGTCAACTCACCTGGACACTTTTTCCCTTCGTCTCGTTCAATCGATAGTTTCGCGGTCGCCAACTCCAATCTCTACGCTCGCACTTTTTGCCCCCCTACTTCTCTCGGTCGTGCAACAAAGAACGCAACGCGGCCACCATTTTCCTCCGAGCTGTCACCGAACAATAGCTACCGATCGCACTGCCATCTATTCGACGACTGCTTATAAACACCATCTTCGAAACTGATTGACAGTTTCGGAGAAGGCTGTCCCGTGTCGTTCTTTCTTCGGTGCTTATTAATTAAGAGCGAAACATCGTTGGGAAAGTTACGACGTCGTGCGTCCTCGGGAATGCGTTATTAAACGGGATTTTTATTAGCGACAAGATTATCGCTGAAAATATATCTCGGATATCTGGGACTGGGATCGCGCGTTACACGCGCCGCCAGGCATTCCCCGACACGAATATACTAGCGAGAATCGCCGGTGCTGCCGGCTGGTCGAATCGGCGGTGAGCGAAACGCGTCGTTATCGCGTCGTTCGATAATTAACTAAACGTCTTAATTTTTTGTTGCCGCTCGAGAGTGAGGAGCGAGCCAGCCGGCTGGCTCGTTCAATCGAGCAGCAGTACATACTACTTACTTAGAGTGCGACTCGGTCACTCGCGATACACGCTAATGCGACATCAACGCCATTGTCTAAGATCTCGAACGCGTAGTATCCCAACTACGACCGTCTACACTCTTACGCGTACGCTGTTCCGATAAATCGAAATTATCGCGGTAAATAGCGGTTGCTATACACACGAGCTATGCGCTAATCGCGCACGAGTCGAGAAACCGAATCCAATCCACTCTCATCGTCGAACGCACGCAATTTGCATCTAGCGATTTATCAAACAACGCGGCATCCATGTAATGTACGTTGATAGCAGTATTACACGTGCGATTTATAGTCGTTTTTCTCTCCTTCCAACGGTCTACGCTCGACCGCGATACCCGTGGACAGGACCGATCGCTGTCCGTCCAGAACCAACCTCCTCTCTTCTCCAAATGTCCTCGAAATGTTTCCTTACTTAATCTTGCTCGTAATTTATTTTTACAACGCGCCACACTCTACCGTGAAATTACGTTTCCTTCTCTTTCGTAACGCTCCTTTGCGTGATTATTTATTCCTACCGTTATCGATATCTTTTCGCCTCGCATCAGCCTCCTCGCCGCCTTTCGCAAACATCCCGTTAAAAAAAGGGGGGAAAAAGAAACTGCTCTTCTCCGCGGAATATGTACACCGGTACGTGTTTGACGTCGTGTCGTCTGGTGTCGCGCGATGGTGCAAGGACAAAGTTGAAACGAGCAGCGCGGTATTATATTCTCGATATCGCACCGCACCATGTCCTTCGGGTGCAAGATTGTTCGGAAGAAAAAGGAGAAGGTCTCGAATTTAATTCGAGTCCGGATAACGAGTGCGCGTGGACCGGACCGTAGGTTTCCAAGCGGGCAACTTTATGCCCGTACGATTATAGGTGTCTGGGATCCCGGGGTGCCCCTATCCGTTTTCTCTGCACCGTTGGATGGTGGGACACCCCACTGCAACCTGTCAGAACTCCAATTTGCTCTACTCTGTTCAGCCGGCTAGTGTGGATGCCACCGCATATCCTACGATTTACTCGTAACCGCGACCCGCCGCCAGATTCACGACATCCTTTTTCCATACCACCTTTTATTCCCATTATCTCCGCTCAACTATTTTTACGAATCTCCCTCTCCTCCTCCTAGCTACACTAGCAATCTGCCACCGATCTATACCGATTAGCTTTCGCGTTTTCGCTACGACACACCCCGTGTACGTATGTATGTATATTCGTGTTAAATAATGCACGCGAATGCACGCCCGTGTGTGCAGCAGGACACGGATAAAATAGCGCATCTGCGTAACTTTTTGTTTGATTCATCAACCCTTCCTGTCGCCCGGACTCGCTCGAATATTTCTACAGGAAGCCGAGACACGAAACTTAATACTTGGCGTCAGGCTAAAGGACATTCCACGCGCGATCGTGAGAACAGTCATTTTCCACCAGAGGCGCGGTTCGTTTTTCGCTCCATTTTATATCTCACTTCGTTCCAGTCGTGAAAACTGTCAATCACGATTTCCACAGAAACTTCCTCTAATCTCCGGAGTTCGCTCTCCGACGATTTTCATCGATTTCAATTCCAATTGAATATTCGCCATCTCCCTGTTCGATGCATCGTAAATCATTTTTAATCTGGATATTATGGCTGACTAAAGACGCCTCCTGGCATCCTCGCTGTTACAAGCGCGCCACCTTAAGAAATTATTAATATCCTTTTATGCCTGTTCGCTTTTCCTGTTGGCGCGCGCTCGACCACACCAAGCAGATACATACATATATGTATTTCACAGCTAGCACAACTTTTTCGTCGCGATCCTCGGATCGTGGTCGCCCCAAAAAGCTACGCTGCTCGACGTAATTTAGATTTAAACGGGAGAAAAATATTTGCGGATCGTGGTGAGAGGAGAGGCGAGCGCATCCGGTGAGAGAGTCGCGGGAGACGAGCGCGAGAAACGCGCCTCCCCGCAGGTATCGTAGAAGAGGACTCGTCGTCGCAGGTGGATGCTTGCTTTTGGACCACCGTGTAGTAGCCAGCACGCAGGCGGGGGTCTTATAATATCGCGTCATACGAAACGATGAAATAGTGGCCGTAGCGAAGGAATGTTCCCTACCACTTGAGTCGTCGAGTTGAGTTGACTGGCGCGTTGCGTGGCTCTCCCGGCTCTCCCGGCTCGGCTTCGCTCGCCACGGCGACTGCTTTTAACCGATGTGTGTGCGTGCCTGCCTGCGTACGTGTCTGCTCCCCGGCACTCGACTGCCTAGCTTTTTCTCCTTCCCTCGGCCCTTCCTTTCCTTCTTTCACCCCGCTTCCACCCGGCCTTACTCCTCTTTACTCTTTACACGTACGTGTATATACGCCGCCTACTTCTACAAGCGTTCCCCGCTTCTACGCTAAAAAAAATGTATTTCTCGAGATGCGCGTATCGTAACAAAGTTGCACCGTCGAGTGTCGTGTCGTCGAATCGTTTCCAAGGAATTCGGTCGTGCACGCCTGTGGTTCGAGTAGCTGTAGTTTGTAGGAACGGCGCGAGATGCGTTGTCCGTGGTAACGAACGTCTAATTAGGCTAGGTCGAAAAGCGTGTACCTCCGTCCGGTGTGCAACAGTGCTCGCCGTTCCGAGGAGGAAACATAGTCGAGCAGCTTTCGCGCGAGCCTTGTAAACGTCGAAGCGGTGATATCGCGGAAAGGTAAAGAGAAATGGAACGGAATGGAGGAAGGCAAGGCGAATAAGCGAAGGCACTATAAAGGGACGCGGAGGAAAGAAAGAGCGCGAGCGTGGTTCTCGAGGCGGAAAGGGTGCGCGAGAGACGGGAACAAGCTGTGGAGAGAGATTCAAAAGGTGCTCAACGGGCCAGGCGTGGGCTACTCGTGATCATCATGACAAAAGCTCCGGGCAAACATCCATTCAATTTATTAGCTTATAGGTAGGCCGTCGTGCCTACTATACACACCACCTACGACACCACCACGAACCGCCTATAATGCTCGTAACATTATGGCCAGTTCGCGAGTGGACGGGGTTCGCGAGACCCTCGTCTGCTGCTGCTGCTGCTGCTGCTGCTGCTGCTGCTGCTGCTGCCTCATTCGCCTCTACTCCACGCTCCATCTACGCTCCTCTTTTCCCGCGTTACTCTCTTTTCGCCATACAGTTACACTTTTTACGACGTTAACTTCCTACGGCTGCGGTATTTCAGCGACGTTTCCATTGCGGAGAATCTGCTTTCACGGGAACCGCTTCCGACGGTTGAGGTGCGCGCGCGCGCGCGCGAAAAACACCGTGACACCGTTAACGAATTCACACGCGAGCGTAATTAAGCGGTAAAGCGAGACCGAGGAGAGAAAAGGGAAAACGGGACTGACTGGGTAGAAAAGGTTTAGCACGCACGCGGAAAGCGACGACGAGGGCGACGATGAGGACGACGATGACGAGAACGACGACGCGGACGATGGAATATTACGTTTCACGGGCTGGCAGCTTCGACGCCCACGATTAACGAGCGGTGTTGATGATAACGCCACGCCTACGTCCACCGGTAACGTCGCGTATCCGTTTTACGAGGCCATTTTCGGTGCGCGCGAACGTCCGAAATCTCGTCAACGACGTCTTCGATGCCTCGAAGCAGGGCGAAACTGCGCGATTTCACCGGTGAAAAATGACACTGTAATCCGTGAGCATTGTCGACGTCGTTGGCACCGGTCGTTCGTTAAATCGGCCGCCTTATTTTCGAGCAACTTACGCTCCGGACGCCGAGGAACGCGCGAATGTGTGAATTTCGCGATAAATAACGCGGACATCTGGCCGTGCCGCGACCAGCGCCCAACTTTGTCCCCTCGAATCCTCTCGAATCGTATCGCGTTCAGCTAAAACATCCGTTTAGCTCGGTTCTCTCGTTCGAATTTCACAGTCGTAAAAATGCGAGAAGCGTGCCCGTCGAAACAGAGCGGCGGATTGTTCTCCCGTGATCGATATTTGACCCACATGCCAGCTTTACGAGGGAGCACGAACCACCGATTACGCGGTCGCTCGCGAAATTTCTTACCTGACCGTGCTTGTCCATGTCGTTGTTGGTCAGCTTGACCTTCTCGAACGAGACCACCTGCTTTCGTAGCTGGTCCCCGGTAAACGGCGAGTCCGGATGAACGTAGAGTCGCGCCGGCGCCGGAGGATCCGCTTTCCCCGCGACCAGCCAACAGCTTCGATGGTACGCGTACCGATATCTCTTGTTGTCCACCGGAACGATGTCCATCAGCACCGCGTACCTTCCCTCCGACTTTAATCCGCTGAACGACACCCGGCAGGTCGGGAACATCCGCCTGAAACATACATACATACATACACACTTGCGTACCACTTTTAAATCGATTTCAACTGAACTTGTCGCTCTCGTTCTCGCCTTCGTATTTTTCACCGCGAGCAGATGCTAAATTAGACGTTTAACCTGACCCACGAATAAGCTAAAGGGATCGACAGCGATTCACCGCGAGAGAAACCGAGTGGTGAGTTCTCCAGTTAGAATGCAACGTAGAGGCGCGCGTCTAACTAGTCGGTTTGATTGAAAGGAGCGCCCGCAGGCCTTTCAAGCTTCGTTACGAGCGAGTCACCCTTGAACCTCGTTATATGCAGTCAACTTTTCAACACCTCGAGCGTCGAGGCGCACGCGCCGGACAGATGCGCGTCTCCGTTGACGTCGATGCGCCCAGCCAAACCACCTCTTTTTCGCAGCTTCGAAAACCTTCCAGGGACAACTTCCGCTCGAACCAAGACTCGGGGTAATTAGCGCCGCGCCGCTCCGAATTAGCGTCGAAAGGTGTGGAAAAGAACTGGGAGAAGATGAATTCGTCCCGACGCGTCAGCAACGATCGATTCACCGAATGCCCGGGACCGTGCAATCCGCGAAATCGGACCTGCAAGAAGACCTGCCTCCAAAATGTCATGTCGATTCTAGAGGAACTTCCTCCGTGCGTTCGGGCAAGACTCTATCAGGAAGATTTCTTCTCGGACATTGTCAAAGGCGAGGAATTTCAACGTGCACCCGTTACCTCGGAAGAGTTGCCGGTGGAAGTGATACAAGAGTGTAGGCCGAAGAAGGAAATGGCAACGACGTCTCGTCGATACGACGAGGGAGAGTTACTGGCGTTGAGGTACAAGAGAGCGGACGAACAGTGCAGAGAAACGAGAGATCAAGGGACGACGCACTCGACGGAGGCGAAACACGTTCAGACCGAGAGAGATTCGCCGAGTTGCGGAGAAACTTGGAGACGTCGGTCGGTCTCTTCGGGAACCACTGGTCTTCTGGTGCGAAGTATCGCTGCACGTGGAATGCGCATATTTGGATCGATGAGAATGCAAAGGTGTTCCTGCTGTTTGATCAACACCACCGTCTACATCCTCCTTCTTCTTCTCCTGGCTGTATTCGCGAGGCACAGTCCCACCTACCAAATATTCCTCTCGAGCCAAATTTGCGGAGTACTCGCCATCTTATCCTGGAGAATCTCCGGAACGGTTCCACTCTAACGGGTGGATTCTCCGCACTCCACTCGAACCGAGCATTCTTTCCCCGCGCCGAACCGAGATAAATACAGCGTTTGCGACGCGCTAAAAGTTACAAAGAGAACAGCGACGAGATAATTATACGGCGACCGACAGCGCGACCAGCTACGATCAGGGCTTAACAACGATCACGTTGAAAGCCACGCGAATGCAACAAATCGTGCGCGCTCATTGAAAGACGGCCGATTGGTTCGAGCCTCGAGACCGCAAACGCCGTATTCGCCTCAAACTCACCGACCGCAAAGATCGATTCACGGATGAACGAGGTTTCTCGACGCCTCTTCCACCATTCCAGAGAACGAGCACGACGAAGAAACGTCGCGAGAGCAGCTATTCTCTCCTCCGATCTTGTTAGGCATCCTTTCAACGCACGATCGACGTTCGAAACGACAAAGTTTAACCTGCTACCGGGGAGAACCGACGACCAGTTCCACTTTGCCGATTTTCTTCGTCCCACGCCACTACACCCCGTAGATACCAACTCGTAGCAAACACCGATCGTGACGCCGTAATATATCATGGAGAAAATTAGCCGTAGTGGAGGGTCTTTTCCCCATGTATCCGACACGAGTGGGAATACATTGAAACGCCTATTAAGTATCGATAGTAAGTCAATCTAGTATTCCCCTGATCCTTCGTCGTCCCTATTTCTCCTCTAACCCCCTCTAATCTTCCGCTGTATCTACGCTGCGGACGAGCCTTATCTTTAAGCGAGAATCGCGACACAGACGCCGTCCGTTATTATTTAACTGAAACGGCCCCGATCGCCCCCTCGTCGAATAAATCTAGAACGAAACTACGATACGTAGAGCGAATGAGAAAATCGTAGAGAAAGGAAGAATTGTTCGACCTCTCTATCTCTGTCTCTCCATGTGCGCTGTATTTCCCTGTCAAATTAGGCAGAAACAAACAAGCCCTCCATGGGCCGTGGCTAACGAGGCCATAATCGCAGGAACACCTCGACCCCAAAGCACACCCCAACAGCGTCGAAATGTACGCGTATTACGCGCGTATACGTACATCTGGCCCGGTTCGCATTCGGGGGTAGAGAGAGAAGCGAGAAGCCATCAGCCCTGAGGACAGAACCACCGGGGCGGAAGGGCTGCTACAAATGGATTAGGGAAGCACTGGATATTATAGCGATCCGAAAGCCCATCCGAGTTACTTAAATGTTTGCCAAGCTAACGACTTCGCAACACCGCCAGGTGTTGTCCCTCGTTATAATTATGCCGTGGCTCTTTCCGCGTCGCAGCTAGCTGTGCTCGACGATTTCGACCGGTGACTCGATTGCTCGATAATTAGCTACGTTTCTCGACCTTTGCTCTCTCTCTCTTCCTCGCTTCTATTCCATACCTAAATGTATAATAACGTGAGAGAGATCTGGTATCGTTCGCACGGTATTTCTACGACTTATTCGCTCGGGTTCTCGTTGCGACCGAGAGAACAGCGGGATAACAGGGATAAATAGACGTTTACCGGCCCCTTCCCGGCCACTTTCTCCCTCTCTCGCTCTCTTACACCTTCTATCTCTCCGGTTTCTCTATCGTCTTTTCATTCCTCCGGTTGTTCCGTGTGTCGTGCTTCGCGATCCGTGCACGTTCTCGCGTAACGTGCACGTTCACCCTGCCGGTCGAGGCACGTGTGAGTGTATAATGTAGGTTGCTGGCACCTTGATGAAGGGTTCGCGTGACGAGTACCCTCTATCCGCCGGTATCCTGTCTCGCTCTCCGCTGACCTGCTCGTCCACACCTCCTATTCTGCGCGTTGCTTCGCAGTCCACGCTTACCTACTTAAACTTTGAAAAATATACAGTCGTCGCGACTGCTAGCAGCCGTTCCCTTCCTTCGTCCGACTTTCGCACTTTCGCTACCTTTGCCTTGGAACTTTACGAACCGTTGGAAAGCAACGCGACTCGGCGAAACTTTCAAAATGTTGACAGCGAGCGAGGCCCCTCGGTGTATCGAGGTTCCCCGTAAATACAAAGAAGAAGAAAAAGCAAGGGTTCGTTATCGGGTCAGATGGAACGAGGATCGGCGAAAACTGGTTGATTACACGTTTGGAGAATCAGCCGCTCTAGAAGGAGCGTCGATCTCTGCTCTCTTCTTTTCCTCGGCAATGACGTCGTTTCGACTTTGCACGCACGAAATTGGCTTTGTTCACGATATTGAAATCGAGGCCGTCTAGAGAAGGATAAGAACGCGAAGGGGGGAAGGGGACAGAGGGGAAGAAGAAGAAGAAGAAGAAGAGAGAGAGAAAGTGCAGGCTGGCGGGTGCCAACGTGGGAAAAAAGAGACCCCGTGAGCTAGTCCTCGAGGAAGAATCAGAGGAGTATATGGTCCTGGCACCCCGTAGGGCCAGACAATTCCACCTGATTGGTCCGAATTCGTATTGTCACTCGAGAGACTGACATTTTCGTTCAGCTGGGATTTCGTGCCAAGTTTCTCGTGCTAACGACGCTATTCGTGCATCGCCGCGTTCTTGATATATCGATCGTGCCCAGGAAGAACGTCAGCCCACCGACACACCCCCCGGAATTACATATTTACGAATTTTTTAAACTCGTTTGTTCGCGTTCCTTGAATTTTTCACCAGTTTCCGCTACCTAGCACGTACGCCGATTCCCCCCGGTTACTCGGCAACGTCTGCTCTCCAACGATCTGCCGGTTCGGTATGCGCCGAACTTTCGACGGTAACGCACCATCCTGCCTGCACCGTTTCGTCTCGCATCGACGAAACGTTTCGAGATTACTCGCCGTAACGAAAGCATCGCGCGCTCTGTAATTACCAGTATTCCGTAATTAGGCGACGGTACCTTTAGAAATTGAAAGCGTTTTCCGACTAGTTTTCACCAGTGTACGCGCGATTATGAATGCACGCGTGAATGGAGAAGAAAGAGAAGCGTGGGCATCGTTGGAAGGGTAGAGGAAAGGGAGTTTTACAAGGGACAGCGTTAGACGAGTGGTCCCTAGTGCGCAAACGTCTCGTAATTTCGACGTGGTCACGCATCCTTAGAGCGCGCAGCTGCGGCCTCGACTTTATTAGCATACCTATAAAAATGAACGCTCGCGCGGCGTATGCACACAGAGACAGAAATTGCCGCGATAAATTACACCTAAAACTCCCTTAAATATCTCATAAAACGTCAGTCAATGAAATCCATTAGTTCGAGTACGGAACTGTTGTTTGAGTTGTCGCAATTTGCCGCTGCCCGACGGACACTACTGCCCTATGAACCGACAGAGACAGAGACAGAGACAGAGAGAGAGCACCGTACCTTTGTTGGAAACGCTCGCGACCCGTGCTCGAGCGCGATAATTAACGACCGTCGACTGGATTCGTAGTGGCGTGACGCCGCTTAATTGCACCCGAAAAAAATGTTATTTCTCCGTTATTGGCCTGAACGCGCGTTTCGTTCGGGAGCGGCTTCGAATTTGTTCGCACGTAGTAAATCGAGGCAATTATCGAGAAGCCGTAACCCGGACGAACGAACGGAAAGCAATTTGCTCCAGCCAACTTCCCTCGAAATCGGTTCGGAAACCGTCTTCCGTTGCACCTGCGCACGCCACGCGACTTTCCTCTTCTTTCCTCGCGTTTCCCTTACCTGCCAGTTTTCGTGATGATCATCTCTGTCCCGAGGTCGTTGAATTTGTCCCACAACTCTTTCGTTTCGAGATGGCACTCGACGTCACGGAGCTCGTCGGAATTGCAACTGGTTCGAAGCCGATGCTTCCGCTCGTGTTCGCTGTAAGCGTCTTGGCACTTTCTCGACGAAGACGTGCTCAAATCGTCCGGGACACCGTGGACCGGTCCGTCGTCCACGCTGCTACACTCTTCGACGTCCACGTCCACCTCTTCGTCCTCCTCGTTGGTCGATTTTTCGGTTCCTTCGCTCTCACCTTCGCAGTTGTCCACTTCGTCGTCCGGCAACAAAGCTTCGTCGGTGACGACGGTCGCGGTTGCGACTATGTTCACCGGCGACGTCCTCGCTCCTGAAACAATATCGCGTTCGTTCGAACGTCAAGTTGGAGACAGAGGGACAGAGAGAAAGGTGATACGCGTTTCGGTAAACGAGACGCGACAAAGTTGAAAGTGAGAAATACCAGTTTCCCATCGACGCGCGATTCCCCGCGATTAAGCGTGTCGATTTAAACGAGCGAGATGAACTGAAACGATACGGAAAGCCGTGGTAGCAGGGGCGGGGGTAATTAATCGAAGCTGGCGCGCATCTGCTACGAAGGTGGCGCCTAATTAAACCGTCAGATTTCAAGAAAGCCAATCCACCGCGCCAGTGTACACAATGTTAATTGCCCCGGTCACGATACCGATCTGTTAATTTGTACTATTCCGCGCGAACAATGCGTCTTCCGGCGTCGTATCTCAAATTGGATCCGCAAGTGATACCCGTGCGTTTACGCACACTGCGGCGCACACGTGTCGCGGACGGGAAAAAAATTGCTCCTCTCGAGCAAGTATTGCCGAACATGCTTCACCGGAGAAACCCCTTTCTCCTTACCCTCTTTCTCTCCGTGTCGAACCGTGCGATCGCGATCCTTCGTAATCGAATTTCTAATAAGGAACGGTGCGACTAAGTTAAATGGATATACATATGTGGGTACCGGAAGTATCCGGGCGAGTAGTCGAGAAGGTTCGGTTGAAAAGCGGAAGTGAACCCGAGCCTCCTTTGCTCACGTCCGTAAATACCCAAAGTATTGAAAGATGGCCACCCTCGGAGCGATCGTACGCGAAGAATGATTAAGGGGATGCCGCGGAAGTCCGAGCGAACGGTTGTTCGAGCTAGAAAATACAGCGGTCGCGAAGATGAAGGAGGAATGGTTCTGGCCCGTTAAGAAAATTAGCCGGCTGATGGTCGGATCGGAAAGGCAGCGATTTAAACTTACCTTGCCTATGTATTACATATATGTATGTAGTTACCGTTCGAAAAGCATTTGGTATCGTGTCGCTCCAACTGTTTCGAATACACCTTGGAAGCGGTACGAGGGAACCTTTCCTCGGACGCGTGTGCCCAAACCGGTTTTTCCTCAAATTTTCGACGACGTATTTGACAGATATAGCGTCGACCAATTACTTTCACCGTTTCCTCCGAACGCTCCGCTTTAAACCGATTATAATAAACTGAAACTATTAGCGGCGAATTAAGATAAAATCGTGCGGCTGCATGTTTACACCGGCGCGGCGAGCAAGTATTTGATAAAATTCAACGTATCTAACGGCACAACCACTTATAGATTTTTAAGCCTGGGCGATATACGGTAGAAAGGTGGAGCGGTGAGTGAAAGGATGATACCTCAACGGGGAGGAGGAGGGAGGATGAGCGCGGATCAGCGGAAGTTTCGAGGTGGAAAGAAAAGAGGGAATTTCGGGGAAGCCGTTGAATGCGTTGGCGAGAAAAAGAAGGAAAAGGGGAAAAAGGGGGAAAAGGGGGGAGGGGGAGAAGGAGAAGAAAGAGAACGCGGCGAAGCGCGTTAAAAGCGAAGGTAAGTTAGCGACGAGCGCATCGCGTGCGTTTCTCGGTGGTTGCGTGCAATCGCATCTGCGTGCATGTACGCACTCACGCAGGCCGCGGCACTTGTCGCGCACGCATATCCCTCTCCGCCACTCTAACCCTATCGCTCTGGTTCGGGCAACACTAACAATAACGCGGTGGTTCTAAAGGCTGGCCCGAGTCCTGTAACAGACGACGAAATTCCACGATTTCCTTATTGAGCCATCGCGAGCGGGACTGGTTTCGTGAAACGCGTGTGTCGCTTCGAAACAGCCGGTCGCTCGCTCGGGGAAAGCCTGGTGTTAAAATTAACACCTCAACCGTGCGTGTTGCGTGAGCTCTCCGACCTCGACGACGTTCTTTCACGACATCACGCATTCGCGGTTTTCATCTCGAATTCCTCTTCTCCTCCCATTCTACTCTCCCCTTTGTCCGCCGAGCTCGGACATAAAGGCCGCCGTGCCGAAAATCGTCCATGTCGTTAAGGCCGCTACACCACGGCTGAAAAGTGACACGGTACGCTACCGTGCGCGCCGTCGCGCGGTTCGCGACTCTAATAGCTACGTACACGCGGTCAAATGCGGGACGCAATAACAACCTGCTACGCGTTCCAGCTGCATTAATAACGTTGTATAACGACACGCGACGGCGAGGCGTCCCGTCGATACGCCCCTAACATCTTGCGCCGGGATGAATCGCGAATATTTGACGAGGCTCGAATCTGTGGAGCGAGGCCGGAAATATCGCGGCCAGCAGCAGCAGCACCGCGAAGGGGGGAAGGAAAGAAAGAGAAGAGAGGGCGGATCCGTGGGGACAGAGGAGGAGAAGAGTGGACAGAGAGTTTTTAAGGGGATGGAAATATTTTCAGGGCACAAAAGGAGATCCGTGAGGACGCATGCCTTACCGGAAGCTTTCCGGGCAACAGAAGGAGTTGAAGCTCTCTGGCCGTAGTGTGCCAAGAGGTGGTCCCATGTTCCATGATCTTAAGGCAAGAAGAAATATGACCGAGCTACTGACGTCAGCTTCCTTTTGCCACGACCGACAGCCGACCACCCAGAATCCTGTCACCACCCAGCCGTTCGAAGGACGTTGCTCAAAAGGATCGACGGAACGAGCCGAATAACGATCGCGTTACACCAGTTGACGCGCTTCTTTCTAGATTCCTGACCTACAGTTACAGGCTGAACCACCCGATACGCCTAAATACAAGGGAGATTACGCGCCAGGCCAGACAACCGACGGTCGCCGTTAACGTTATTAATTTGTTGAAATATCCTTCGGGTAGAGCGCGCGCGCAGCTCAATCGATTTCGCGTAGCCGCCTTTACAAGCACGCTTTTCCACCATCCCATTATTAATGCAAATTTTTTTTCCCCCGTTATCCGGGAGCATTGCGAGATATAACGTATTCGCGAAACAATGATTACAGATGGTGGCAATAGCGATCCTATGAATCTAATTGCGGTTCGTATTTAATGTTTTCCACCTCGCCCACTCTATGCGGCAAAACTTGTTCCTGGGAACGATTAAGAATCTCTAGATTGCTACGGGAGCCAGTAATGGCGTCGTTAAGTGTGCTAATGTGATTACCGGCTGAAAGCACCGGCCGAGTTCCCCAAGACAAAAACAGGAGCAATTTACGCTCCCTCGTAGAAAAATCGTTCGTTCGCGAAAGGTGCGTTTTTCGTTTGAAAATTAACGCGAATCCTGCGCGCCTCCTTGGTCCACGACCAACTTAAGCTCGCTTCTTATTCTTCGGCGTCCCCTTATCTCTTCTCAGCGTCTCGTCTCTAGCTCTAGAGCAACTAGAGAATCGGGCCGAGAAACACGCGGAGCTTTTACCGCCGGGGGCAAAGATAGCCACGATCGTTAATTTCGGTGCGAACAGGTAAAATTTACGCGCCTCTGATCCGTTGGCAACAATTAGTCGCTTATTTTCTGCTCGGCAGTGGTCCCATTTCGAACGGTAATTATCATCTAACCCGCCAAATGTCTTTCTCGATCCGACACCTCGCAATTCTATTTTCACGCGCCTAATAGATCGCGAATTTGTAATTAAACGGACGGAAGGCAGTCAACGCCTCGACTAATGGATTCGCAGCGACGGCTCTGCTAAGTTGAACGTTAAACAACCGGTAATGAAAGTTTTATTACCAGAAGGAGCGCAAACAGGCGAATTATCGTCGAGTTAGCGCGTGTAAGGAGGAAAGTTTTCCAAGATTCACGCGTGCTACGCGATTATTTCGGAGTTGTCGCACGATCGTGTTTTTCTTTCGTTCGCTCGCCTCTCTTTAACAACATCGTCGTGGGTCATCGTTGACATTCAGAGCGAGGCTCGAGGCGCACACCGTCGGAAAGAAAACAGCTGCGCGGATCGGCTGGTACGAAGCAAGTTCGCCCAACTTCGAAATTCGCCATTTCCAAGAATTTCGCCCAATCAGGCAGGGCTTTTCAATTGCGTTTCGACTTCTTCTAACGATCACGCGACCGCGGAGCGACGTTACAGGACTTTGCGGGTGACGCGTTGTTCCCGCGACGTTCCAACTAGTGAAAAAAGGCAAACGGAGTCGGGGTACGCAGGAGACACGATAGGTATCTAATTGCGTAAACGTCCGAATAGGGGAAAAGCATGTAAAATTGAATAAAACTCACGGTGATCGAGGACAGAGTTGGCGACGAATGCTTTGCCAGTTGGACATTCCAAGCTGGTATTAGCGGTAGCGGCGGCGTTGCCAATGCCCTGCAGGTGGTAATGCCCGAAGGACGGACCCCTGGGCGCCATGATGGCCGCGATGCTGAAGTCCGTCGCTTTTCCCCTTTCCCCCTTTGTAGGCATCCCTTCTCGGCCGACGACACTTTGATTCCAACTTTTCCCTTCTCTTCTCTTCTCTTCGTTCCTCCTCGTTCCTCCTCGTTCCTCCTCGTTCCTCTTCGTTCCTCTTCTCCGTATCGACGACGCTCCTCTTTCTCTCTCCCTCTCTCTCTCTCTCTCTCTCTTCTCGAAACTTACTATTTAATCACCACGCTCCGTTCTCGACGATATAGATACGATACAAATCGGTACGATCACAACCCTCACTCGCGACGAGACGCGTCGAAACTCGGCTCCGTGGTCAATTGGCCGGTTGTACCAGCTGGACCTCGATACTGGCGATAACGCGACGATCAGGCACCTGCACGCTTCCCATTGACTCTGTCGGCGAAGCGAGGGAAAAACCGCGAGGTCGAAGGACGTTGGGGAAGAAACGGACGATGCACGGAGCGGTGTCGGTGTGGCGTGTAGAATGGATGGTCGGTGGCGTTGGGGCAAGAGAGGATGCTGGTCTCTCGAAAACGTACGACGAGGCGATCGGCACGGCGCGGCGCAGAACGAACGCGTCTGCGCTGCTCGACTACCCGGACTCCACTGGGCCACCGCTCCTCCTCCCACGCGCACCGCTCGCCCCACCAAGCTAAGAACGGCAACGGCGCCCGAGCCTGGCCCCGCTCGCGCGAAGCCCCGATAACGCGACGCGAGGCGACGCGAGGCGACGCGACGCGACCGAAGCGAGACAGAGAGGGAGTGACTCCCCTATTGGGCGTTACCTCGCATAGGCCTCCTCGAGCCGTCGAGGCGGTCGCGTGAACCGACGGATCGGTCACGTGACGGGCCACAGCAACGTCGGCAACCGGCGAACACAGGGCGGTGCGCACCAGAGGCGCCTCTTTCGAGGCCACGCCTCCGTTTAACCACCGACACGACCACCGCCGCCGCCGATACCTTCGACCATCGTCGCTCCCACCACCGCCTTCTCTCCCTGCCAGCTCCACCACCACCATCACCACCATCACCACCATCACCATCATCGCTAGCACCGATCGCGGAGGTATCTCGAAGCGGCGTGGCAGCGGCACGGTGGTCGCGCAACGACGAAAGAGAGATCGATCGACCCCTCGTACACCGGACGGCCGGCGTTTGTACGTATCTACGTATGTACCACGGCTGTACATACATTGGCGTAGGACGAGTCCTCTTCCTACCTTTCGCAAGCTTTCGCACCGTTACAGCTACGCGAGAAGACAGCTTAGGCCAATTAGAGGATGAAACGATAGAGCGACGAAGGCTCGTGCGATACTTTTCATCGACGGTTTTGTCCTCCATCCGACGAACAGTTTCTTAGATATTATCGTGGCTGAGTGGCAGGATGTATCGTCAGGATCGAACGAAAAGACCGGGCGGGGATTACGCCATTGACGTTGGCCCAGCCGTCGCGATGTACGTATCTACGGCGCGGTTGCTAATAGAGGCGTATTCCGTGTCGGGTCGACTTTCCAGGTAGAGCGTTGCATCGCGATCACTTGCAGATGCGAGATCACGAAACGAATCGTTCGACGTCCCTGTTGCGCTGAGAAGTCCTACGACTCGAGATTCACGCGTGGAAACAATAAGATACGCGTGCAGTGCGAAGGAATAAAGGGAGAGGGGGGGGGGTAATGCTGGCAATAAAGACGGTTAGAGACATCTCCTCGATGTATCGCGATCGATCAAACGTCAAAGGATACGGGGGTTTTTCTCGAAGGAGGTGGAGAGCGCGTACGATCGCGGTTTCACCTTATTGGCTGGATGTTGGAGAGCACCGAGGGGAGATTTACGGCGTGTGTTTAGGCACTTAGCCGGTCTACCTAGCCCCCCTTTATTATACTAATTTCTCGGGCATGTCAAAATACCTATCGTGTACCGGCCTCCTGAATTCTATTCGACACGCTGGGTGCCCCCGTAGTCGACCGCATAAAAGATCCCATCCCGTATAAAATATGAAGACCCGTCTCTCTCTCTCTCTCTCTCCTCCTCTCCTTCTTCCTCCTCTTCTTCAGGTAGCTGAAAAGACGACGCGGCATGCTCGTCGAGGAGTCTCTTTCGAACCACAGGAACGAGCTGTCCTGGACCCCCCGTTTGCTTTGGCATTCGAATGTTTTTAAGGCGGTTGCGGATGCTCCGAGGTGTCACCGTCGCCTTTCAAATTCGTCACCCGTGGTGAAACTCGCCATTTAACAGGCTACGACTGTATCCACTTAACTGGGTTTCTCGTGTACGTAGTTACCTCCGAGAGGGTCGAAATTTCCTCGGAGTTGGAGCGCATATACCTGCGGTTACGATCGGTCCAACGTCTCAACTACGAATCGAAGCTTCTCCGTTCTTTCAAAAAACCGAGGGAAAAACAAATGTAAAAGAAGAGGATAAAGTCGCGAATGAAAGGAAAGGAGAAGAAGCGAGATGGGTGCGATGCAACGGAGATGTACACGAAAGTCATTCATC
>NW_017100319.1:143228-143602 GCF_001263275.1 Habropoda laboriosa | reverse complement strand
ATCGCCAGCCGTTGGTGGTTACCGTTGGTGGAGGAAGGTAGATGGTAGAGGTGGCAGGCCACCCACGCTGTACACTCGAATTCGGAGGCGAGACTGATTCTCCGACGAACATACCGTCGTCGTCGTCGTCGCCGTCGCCGTCGCCGTCGCCGTCGATATATGCCAGGTATAGGTAAATAACGAGTTTTGTATGGCGATATGGTCGCTCCTCGTCGAGACGAGAAGGGGTGGTTTGTAAAGCTTCGTAAACTTGGGGAAAGTTTAAGCGACCGGAGCGGCTCGCGGCCAAAGTAGGGCAATAATATCGTAGACGTAGGATAAGCCATAAACGGAAATCTCCGATGGCACGAGCTTCTCGGCTTCTCGAGTGGCTT
>NW_017100319.1:139715-143134 GCF_001263275.1 Habropoda laboriosa | reverse complement strand
AGAAGTAAACGGAGAAAGCGACGAGGAATCGGGCGGTTGTCTGTGAAGAAGGGATATAACGTAAAGGTACCGCGTTCCAGCTACTCGAGCGAGAGCAGTCTCGAGGGCTCGGTCGAGAGCGTCGCGGCGCCAGCTTTTCCTTCTACGCATCCGCCGGCGTGGAAAACGTAAACTGTCTGCACCGTAAGCGTAAGAGTATAGAGCGACGTAAGATACACAGCGAGTTCTCGAGGAGAGAGCTCCTGGAACGCAGAGTAAGCCGTCGCGACGACAAACGCGCACTCGAGCGAGCATCTGCCGCGAAGGATAAAGCCGCGAGATAAGGCTGCGAGCCGAAAACGACGGGCAAACGCAACCAGCGACGATTATTCAAATTAAAGGAGATAGGAATCGCCGAAAAGCCAGCCCCTCTAGGCGCGTATATAGGAACGGGATTTCCTGCTCGCGCTTCACAAGTTCCGATCGAGCGCGCAAACCGTACGTAATGCGGCCACATGCCGCGCGCGACACATTCCTCCTCCGCTATCCTTTTTCCCCCCTTTGTTGCAGCAGCGCGCATCAACCAGATTACAATGCGTGGGCTGGAAAGTAGCGAAGCACGGGGAAAAAGATGAAGACGAGGACGAAGAGGAAGAGATCGGACGGGAGCGAGAGAAAGAGAAAGCGAGCGTGCATGCGTGGCGTTAGAACGCGTGTAAGTGGCAGAGTACATATACGGCATGAATAACTCATGCCGGTGAGAAACATGCTCGCTCTCGTGGGTGTGTTCTGTTAGTAGCTTAAAGCGATGGCAATTCTCGAAGCGTTTCAACTCGGACAGGATTGGCAGGATCCAAGAGGTGCCCGCGCGATCGACTATGCTATCTTTTCGAAATCGGCTCTTTGAACGTGTTCAGGACGCGACGCCGTTACCGCTCCCGCTCCGTGGGCAGGAATTATCCAATGACAAATCGGAGGCAATTATCGAACGTCTGTCGGTGAACGAATTTGCATCGCGAGCGCTGCGAGCGACAGTCTGTAACGAAGTCACGTGCCAGCGTACCGTGCGAGTAATTTTGCTGACGGTAAGGCGACGTTCCACATAAATTCGAGTCGATGTTTAGGCTTGGAAAGAATCGTCGGGAGGATCGAGGAAAATCGAGAAACGAGACGGTCAGCAGCGATAACGATCGCGAGAAAGCTATCGGCAGGGCACGCGAGCACGTCGACGCCCGTTTCGTGCTCGGATGTGCACGGGGATGTATGGAAAGCGTGGAAATGTATGCGCATCGCGATCGAAAGTGGGCGGGATTACGAGGCAGAACCCTGAAGATCGAGCCCGAGGAAACGCGAAGAGGAAGCGTGTTTGTTTATCGGTCTTTCTGACACTTGGCGAATCGTGGCATGACTAAATCGATAAGTCTTGCTTATTCCAACAGAGGCACAGAGAGATCGTTTAGCGGTGTATAATTTAACGATACGCTATAGCAAACTCGTTATTATCCATCCGTTGGAGAAAAATATCGGACCGTAACGGTCTATTCGATATATGTACATAAGTAGGTACGTACGACTGTCGATAGACTGGAAATATTTTATGAAAGGTCTCCGCCAATTTTCCATGTCCCATCCTTCTTCGAATATCGTCGTTGTCCCTCTTGACGTTTGCAGCGTAAGAAGAGATCGCGAAAGATGGTGTGTAGGAAAAGAATAAGCACGGTGGACACTACCTACCTGCTCGGACGATCGCGTTAGTCGTAGCATGGCATTAGAGTTTACACGATGCTTATCTGAGTTCACGGTGGCGCGTCTAAGCGGCGCGGCGTGGCGTGGCTCGGCGGACAAGAGAGTCCCCACGCGTGTGCGAACGTGCGATACGGAAGCACGTCGAAGCTTAGCGATAGGTAGCGAGGACGGAAAACCAGTTTTCGCCGGGACGAACATCGACGGAACGAGGAGTACATAATTGGTTAATTAGTACGTGAAAGGTGAAGGACTAACCGGTGTCGCGAGATACGCGTTCGAGCGCGATCGGACGATAAAAGCGCGAATTACGAGACAAATCCGTCCTCGGGTTGCAGCACGAGCTGAAAGTTAATATCGAGGTGACTATTAATTACAAGCGCTTCCAGACGGGCGAACATAATGAAGTCAGCATTTTATTGCCGCTACCGGTAGTAAGTTTGCCGGGTGGAAAGAAGCCCGGACGAGCAGGAAATATCGAAGTTGTAAATTGCCGGGACGAGTTCGTACGGGGTCCCCGACGTGCGAGGAGAGAAGATAGGAATCTCTGGTCCGGAGATACTGGCCCATTTTCACGGTATTTTGTGCCTTTACGAAAGGTCGTTTAACGAGAAGCGATGGCTCGCGTTCCTTTCCAAGCGGGGAGATCAGCAACGGATTATAAGAGGAATAAATTGTCCACGGTGTCCAGACGCGAGGAACCACCTTGGGCGTTTCATCGTCCAGGAGAAATCTTTTGTTGGAGAAATCTGGTCGAATCGACGAAAAGCTTTTCACGAAGAGCTAAAGTAGTAGGAGGAGGAGAGGCTCGACAGCGCTGTCGAGCCGGAACCGGGCAGGATGGAATTCCAGGAGGACCAGCTACGCGTTACAACGTGTTTCACACTTCGGGTTACTCGCCCACGCCCCCAAACAAATATATAATGCGACATTAGAATAACAAATACCGGTTGAAGCATCCACGCCTAAGAGCCGCGGGGTGCCACAGCCTGTAGGTACGCACCTACATAAATACTAATACGCGCATAAATAAATATATCTTTAGAGCGATTCGCTCGGGAGGCCCCCGGGGAATCGAGGAAAATTCTGCGGATTTTTTGGTCGATAAAACCTCGGCGCGCGCGGAGCCGAACGTATTTTAGAAACGGCTGTTTACGGTACGCTCGCCTCGGTTAGAAAGGCCAATGGCGAATTCGTGCAGCGACAGCCGTTACATTTTCCCCGATGCGGCCCGGCCCGTGCGACGGGGAAAAAATAAGAGGACCGTGTCAGGATTAATCGAGAGAAAAGAGGGCCAGCTACTACCTACCACCTCGCGATAACGGACCGTCGTAAAAATTCTGCCGCGAAAACTGGCACGGATTCTCCTTAGTTTTTCTTGGCCCTTTCGAAAATATAGGAACTCCCTGATTTTTTCAACCCTCGCCACGAACGGCCCGCGGCCTGTGCTTACGCGGATACCGAATGGTCGCTCGGGGACTCTAATCGAAATTAGTTTTTTAATTGGCCAGACTTGTTTAGTCGCTGGGACCGGCGAAGCGGAAGGGGGTGGACTCGTTCCGGTCTTTGTCTCGCTCGTTCCCGGTGACCCAATTCCTCCCTCTTTGACCAGAATCACCGCGATAAGGGGCGGAAAGTTACGCGACGCATATTCGCCGAATCGTTGGAGGTATGTGCCCGGTAAACGGTGGAAAATT
>NW_017100319.1:123574-139667 GCF_001263275.1 Habropoda laboriosa | reverse complement strand
GAAGCAGGCGGTGTTGGTCCGGTAAAATCGAACGAAGCGTTTGTATTCGGCGGTCGGAGGGCAAAGGGACCGGAGGAAAGGTGAGGAGAAGGAGCGTGGCTGTGCGAGGGTGGCAAAGGGGGAGGAAGGGATAATGAGGCGGATGAAGAGAGTACCGGCATAATTCGCGCACAAATATTGCTTCAAGTGGTTGAAGAAGAAGAAAAGGGAGAGAGAGAGAGGAAGAGAAAGAGTGGGTAGCGGTTTCTGGGTAATTTCATAATTAGCGGGGGGCAAAAAGCGAACGGCTGCGAGTTCCATTAAGCCGCGCGAAGGAAGCCCGATCGAGCTGAAACTATTAAAGAGAGCCCTCCGAAAATTATAAATGCGCTCGTTATCCGCGATCTATAGAAGAACGCGCGTCCAATCCGAAGAGGGCACGCGGTTGCTGGCCCGAACGAGCCGGATGAATTACGACGCAATACTTTTTTATCGATTCCATTACGAGACGGAAGGTTGATTCCTTGCGTCGAGAGGCGAGCGAAATCGACCAAGAATTAAACCGGCGTAAATTTGTTTTTGCTCCACGAATCGGTTTCACGAGGCAACGGCAGTTTGAAAGGCGGTCGAAAGCGGTAGTAGCTCCAATTTTTCCTAAATTCCTCCCGACACAGAGAGAAAGGGTGGGGAAATTTACTTTGCGAGTCTTCACCCTCTGCGAAGCGACTCGTAAATCTGTGTAAGGTCAGTGGAATGGGATTCGGGGAAAGGTCGGAGGTGAGAGGCGCGGAACGGAGGCACCCTCTTTCGAGATTGCTCTTCGAGCGGGACAGCTCGGTCGATAAAACAATTGCCGGGGGGATAATCGGCATTATTTACGCCGGATTCTCTGGTAGATAGGCGAGGGTAGCAGCTGGGGGCAGGCGGGGGGACCGGTCTGCTACTCGGAACAACGCGCGGCGCTGCGGGATGAGGGCTGTCGTATCACGGGCCGGAATACTCTTGGTAGGTATACGTAGGAGAGGGTAGTTGGAAGAGAGAGGTCCGAAGAAGATTCCCCGGTAGTAGTTATAAGCCTAGGGTGATCTCGTGCAGCGGCTTCGTCGGCTTATGGCTTATCCTACTGATCCGCCCTCGCCGTTAAACTGCTCCCAATTAGATACGTCACTGGATTTCGATGTCAACTGGCTATATAAAGCCACGATCTCTCCCGAGGGACAACCAGCCGACCAACCAGCCGACCAACCGACCGACCGACCGACCGACCGACCAGCCAACCAACCAACCAACCCCCGACAAAATGCATCGCGTTTTTTTCCACGCTAGGAAAATGCCTACCCCGACGCCGATGTCCGATAGGTGTGTGTGCCAATTTACGCGTTATCTTTCGACAACGAGCATCTTCGTTCCGTTCCGTTCCGTTCCGTTCCGTTCCGTTCCGTTCCGTTCCGTTCCGTTCCGTTCCGTTTCGCTTTACCTTCGTAGCATGCGTGCGAAGGAGGAAAGCGTTGCAAACTCGAGCATCCTGAATGCGTGGATAATTGACGGATAGCAGACTGTTGGTTGGCCGAAGGAGAAGAAAGAATATCGTGCAACGGAGTCTTTAGGAAAGGAAATTACTTCCCAAGTATCTAACAAGTAGATGTCGTCCATTTGCCGAAAATTAGCTGGAGAGCGCGCGCGCGCGCGCGGTCGTATAACGTTATTGCGGAATCGAGGCAATTTGGATGACAAGCGATTACAAGAGGCACGCGAACTGGTTCGCGTCTACGAGTAACACGATAGACGTCGCCGCTTCCACGCCGATTAGATCGGACAGATTCGACGAATCGAATATACCGTTGCGGTCCGATCGGTGTTCGGCTACCGGTGTTCCGCCGGCTATTGTGCCCGAGATCGATGTCCGCGTCAGCCAAATGTTCCTTAGAACCCGTCGTTTCCAAGTCGTTTCTCCGAGGATAACCGCCGTCGTAATAGACGCTGATCAGAAGATGGCCGACACAATGGCCGCGAATTCCCGCGGGCACGGTCTGCTCTTTTCGAACCGCTCGCTCGGCTAAACGAGCATCGTTCTTCCCCGTTAAACGTTGACACGCGATTCCTCTCTCACAATCAGTCGCGCGGCGCATTAAAGGCCATTTGCCTGGCCCCAATTCCACTCGAGCCTTTGTCCTCTGCTTTTTGTCCCGATAAATATACCCTTTGAACTCCGTCAATTTTGTGAACCGGTTCGATCCCCTTTCAGCGCGTGACTTCCTCGACAACCACTCTCCGCTCCTTTTTCTAAGTCACTTAAGAAACCGCTAACGAATTCCCTCCAATCTTCCCATCCTTCCTAACTAATCCTCCGACCTTTTTATCTTCCGACCACCTACCGCCTAATATTTTCCTCCCATCTAACGAAGAATAAAAGGAGAATGTCGATCGTGCAAACGCAGAAAAGGCACGGTGCGTCTGTCAGTTAGTCAGTCAGTCAGTCAGCAAACGAGTCGCTTTCGGGTGACGGGGTGCATGCGTAATAAGGTAGACTCCCTGCCACGTTTCGTCTTCGGGATCCCTCCTACCTTTCCTCGATACGCCACCCTCCCTCGCCGATACGGAGGAAGGCGGAGTGGCCTTTCTACCGCCTCGACTCGACTCGACTCGACTCGACTCGACAAAATCCTCGCGCAAATACACTGTCAGCCGCTCGCAACTGTTCAGGCTTATAGGTACCAGTACGTGAGTAAACAGCCATCCTTCCATGCAAATTAGATTCGAATTCGATACCAGGATCCGTCCACGGAAGAGGGGGTGGAGCGTGCGCGGCAGTTTTCAAGAAGGAAACACCACCGATGCCTGGCAGAGTCGCGTTGAAACGAGCAAAACGCAAGCTTCCTCTTTCAAAAGACGGCGCGGTCAGTCGGCTGTTGCTCCATTCTAGAGCTGCGGGATTCGATGAATTACCTTTCTTCTCGTCGTTACGCAGTCGTTCACCCCTTGTTTGGACAAAGCCGAGCTACCGAGTAGGAAATCCTCGTGCAAACAGAGAAAGGTAAACGGCAAACTGTCGAGGGATCGTGTCAGAAGTTGAGGGAGACAGGCGCGATTCGACTTCCCCCCTTTCGCCTAGAAAATACGTTCGAAGAATTAGAGGGAGGTGGTCTCTATTACGCGGACGAATCGTGAGAAATAAAGGTCGGGGGACGTAAAAGGGAAGGCAGTAACCATTTCGAGACTTTTACTGCAGAGAGTTTTCCTGATGACAGGAAACATTACGTACACGTGCACGCGGCTGGATGCACGCCACTTCCGGGCGCTGCTTCGAATCGCGAAATTAAGTCCTCCGTTGTACACGAGCTAGGATCGAGTATCGCGTCGAATCAGCAAACGGAGATATCGTGTACCCCGGCGAGCAAAACTTATCTCGGATAATTGGACGAGTAATTCTTCTTTTATTTCGCCCGTGAATTCATCCGTCCACGAAGAATTCCCCCAAATATAACGAGCCGGGTGTTACGCGTTATCGCGGTCACTCGCATTCGGTACGATCTCGCTTATGATTGTTTACGATCGCTGGTAATTCGTCGACGTCAGCATTGTTTCACTCTTCAGCATCGTTGGAACGATAGGACGGTGTCGTGCTGCCATCTAGAAACCTGCCTTGAAACCGAGTGACTCGTCGAAGGGGGATGGTGGAACGATTTCTCATCCCTTACCCGTTTAGCTTCCCTACAAGAACGACGAGCGCAGCAAGATACACACACAGCACGAAATGGCATCCGAAGGAGCAGAAAGCCGGAAGCGATCGATCCGTGACGAAATTGGCGAGTAAGGGTTGGGAAGGGAAATCTGGCGAAGGAGTTTTGAAAAGCTCGGTCACACCCTCGACCGCCTGCCATCGACTAATATTTCACGATATCTTCTCGGATTCTTGTAGACCTTTAGGACCCCCTATGGCCCGCTGGCCACACGAAAACATATAGGTACGTCACTGACGTACTGTTCGCGGTGATTCTGATGGATCCGGGGATTCGATGGGAACAAAAGAATGTTGGTTTAGCATGGAAGGCGTGTTTGTTATTTTGATGAGGTATAATGGGATGGATCTTGGGTGTTGATGCATAGCGCGTAGCAGGGTGCCGAGTCCAGAATCCCGTGGATCGAAATGGAGATCGGTACGGGCCCCGTAGGCTTCTTCGAGACCCCTGTAGACAGGGGCCGCAACACGTCCATCACGTGTCACGGTTATGTATTTAGACATATCTCACTACTATCTTCCATATCGCTCTTCCTCTCTCCCTCTTTCTTCCTCTCCCCCCGCGTATCGTCCACTCCAACTTTTCGTTTACCATTTCTCTTCTCCCTTCTGCGATCTTCGTATTCGTCTTCACTTGCTACCAGCTTATTACCGCGTCCCCTCCTTTTTCTTCCTCTTTATTCCGTTAATCGAGACGGGAATCCGCTAGAAAAATATTACCTTGTCTCTAAGCGATTCCGAGCCACCAAACGTGCATTCCTCCTCTGGCTGCGAGAACCCGTGTATACTATACGTATATGTACTACCCACCACACCGCCTACTCCGTCCAACCATAATAAATCGAGCGCGCTCGTAACACGAGGGAGATCTTTCGTCGATTCTCCCTCTTCGAACTTAATCGATCGAACGAAATTCGTCGATCGCGATCGTCGTCGCAACAACCAAGTCTTCTCCGACAGTTTCTTTTCCGGAGACACGGTCGAAGCTAGGTCGAGCTGGCTCCCGCTATCGCGTTCGTTCATCGTCCGCGATATTTCAACGTTAATTTCCCAGATGGTGATGCATGACTCGCGTCAGTGTCGTGCGTGCGCCCGTGAACACTCATCATCGTCCTGGTCGTTTCTACCTCTTCCTCGTCCGCTGCGTCGAACCGTCCTTCTCTTATTCCGAATAATCACGCACACTCGACACACGGGCCGCCTCTCTCTTTCTCCATTTCTGCTCGTTAATATTACCTGCCGTGTGTGTAGTCGGTAGTCCCGGCTAGCCACGCTGCTCAGGTAGTTCTCTGTCGATTGAATTTTTTATCCGAACCGGTATCCCATTCGTCCTGCCGCGTCTGCTCCTTTCTGACGTTTGCTCTAAACGTTCTCGATATCGATACCGCGAGAGGAAAAAGGGTCGTGCGTGCTACCTGAACGAAACAACCTCTGTTCCAACATTTTTATTATATGTATAAAAAAAGACACAACTCTCGTAAGTATGAAAAACTTAAGCTTTCTGGAAGACCCACGCGCACGTATCTGTGCAACTTTCGTTATTCGCCGTTTGTGACAACCTTCGCTGGTTTCACCATGAAATTAACGAAACCGTCCACGTCCTCGAGCTCCTTCGAGTAGAACTTCGCGACGATCGTGGCGCGGCCTTCGAATTTCGGTACCATGGAGAAAGAACACTCGGCGTCCGCGTCAACTTCTACATCTTCCGACAGCTTCAGCTTCAATTGCTCCTTCAGTCCAGGACCCTCGATCAGGAATCTGCACTTTCTCAGCGGAATGGGTAGTGGATTCTTAAATTTGCCGGTTGCGTTCAGCGTCTCGCCGACTACCGGTGCGTTCACCAGCTGTGACAAAAGTGACAACGTTTCATCTCTCTCTCTCTCTCTCTCTGCCGACGAGTATGGAGTAATAATCGTGGAGTATGCCTACCGTGATTTTAACGTCGGGTTTTCTCACGCGAAAATCGTCCTGCGCGAAGTATTCGTAATTGGTGTCTTTGACGGTGGCCAGGCAGGCGATGTTGAACGCGCATTGATTCAACAATCGTGGTCCGTATTCCTCCCAGGAAACGTCCATACGTGCTTCCTCCAACACGCCCGGTCTCACCAGACGATCGACGTTCAATCTTTTCACCGGGTCGCCAACCCGACCGGTGTACAAAACTGTTTCCACCCTTAAAATCACCGAGACTCGGTACTCGTTGAAGCTGCTTCTATTTTTAATCAACAACACCACGCTACGGGAGAAAAGAACGTTGCAAATATCGATTAGCATTGGAACGTACGTGAGCTCGAGCAGAATAGAGAAAAGTAGAAACCTGAAGGGTTGCCCGATTACGATATCGTCGCGGAGCTCGAAATTGAACATGATATCGTTAAACTCTTCGTTGAGGTAGTAACGGCTGAACGACGACTGACTTTGACGCAGTGCTTTTAACATGGCAGCTCGTTCTTCGTCCGATTCTACGAAACAAGAATTCCGTAATATCGTTAACCATTAGATACGTACCATGTGCTTACGTTTAACCATCGAGATTGCTTACTTTCTGGATACTTGTACATATGAGTGATGTCTTCTCTCGCCCATCTGCCGACCGCCTTAGTGCTGATGAATTGCCCTATGCTAAACAGGCAGCGTGAAAAACGAAAGTGAATTTTCTGGTTGAAACTGGTAGGCGACAAGTAACGAGACAAGCCTCGAACACGCACCCGTACACGTCCTTTCGAATCAATTTCAAAGGTTGAGTCGGTCCGTTGTACCGCCAGAACACCTTGTCCGCGTTCACCTCGGCGAAGAGGAAACCGTTGTCGTAAGGTCGCAGGACCTCGCCTCTTTTCACAGCAGCCACAGACGCTGGACCGCAACGATACGCGTCTTCGCTCAATTCTTGAGGAGTGGCGTCGATAGCTTGCCAGCCGGAATCATCCGGCGACAAGTCCATTCTCTTCATCCAAACCTCGTCCCACACGTGGAAATTCCTGCCAACGATTGAAAAAGATTCGAGGGGAAGAAGAAGAAGAAGAATCGTTCTACTTACCATATCGAGTCGCTGTTAAGCTCCTCCATCACTTTCCCTTCCGCGTCGACGAAATAATCGACGGTTAAGCTGCTCTGAGTGTCGTGAGCGCTGGAATAATTGGTCACGACGCGGCAAGGAAGCCCCAAAGTGCGGCAAACGGTGGCCAATACGCCGGAAAACACCCAGCATTGGCCATACTTGACCGGTTTCTTCGTCTTGTAGTATTGCTGAAGGATCTTCTGCGAGCCCAGCCATTTTGTTGGCGGCGTACCACCGCCGAAATCGTCCGACCAATTACCCATCACAGCTCCGTTGTCGTCCGGCGAGTTTACCTGTACCAAAAGGAACAACCTCCCTCTTTAACGTTCGGCCGAAGAAGAACAGTGTTCGATAAATGAATACTCACAGCCGCGGACAAAATTCGAGATATGACAACGGGATCGTTTCTACCGTTGATTCGAACCTTTCCAACTTGAATCATCAGATGGAGAGCGCAGTCTAATATATCTCGCTCGAATTGCGAATACTTCCAAACCGTTGGTCGCAGCCGATTGTAACTTCCACGCCATATCAAACCGTCCTCCGCCATCACGTACTCCTGCCGCTGATCTTCGTCCTCCATGTACACCGTGTCCCCTGAAAAATTCATCGACCGCCGTTTCTTTTTTGTTGCTTCTTGCAATCAAACTTCCATTTCGATACCTTCGCACCAGGGATTGAAGATCAGATAAAACGGATGTTTCATCGTGTAGCTAACGGCTCCGTCCAAATTCTTGTTCTTGGTATCGACGTCCATATTCCATTTGCCTATCATCGCGTTAGGGGCTGGAACGATCTAAGAAGGAAGGATTTGTTCGATTTACCGGATTGTAAATTGATTGGAAAGATATACCGCGCCATGTATACCGCTTGCCTTCAATCGCATGAAATTGGGCTGAATGGCGTCGATGGTGGCTTGCCAGGAACCTTCGGGCGGTTCGCCCGGGTAAAGAACAGGCGTCGCAACGAGGGTACCGTGACCGTATTGCGGCCTCTCGACTCCATCGAGCGTGAAAACTATCGACATACCGTCGATGCTTGGCTCGTAATCTCTCGACAAAGTCAAGTGCAAGTAGAATTCCTGCCCCCGTCTAACGACCAGCCTCGATTTATCGTCCTGTCGAGTCGTCAGGTCGTATCTCGATGTTCTATGGTTCTCTCCATTTTCCGCGATACACGGGTCCACGTCTAGAATCGTCAGAACTGGCACACCAAAATCCTCCCCTGCGCATACAACATTATTCGTTAGCTCCGTTAGCTCACGGACATTACGTACAAATGGCAAAGTGCCAGGTACAATCGACATGCCCTAACGTAAATCTAACGTTTCGCTTTCTCCTCTCGTTTCTCGATTTTTACGAAAACGAACACCGAGGACGCGCGTGAACGAGAACGACACTCACAGTAGAACCGGAAGGGAAACGGTCTAGGGCGGCGATCGTTGAAGGGCCGGTAACGATCGTAGAATCTATAAAACATTCTTCGAGGATTGGGGAATGCAAACTCGTTCCTTGAAAACGAACGAAAGACTGAATCCATCGGCAACAGTCGCTAGCAGTTCCGTGAAATCACTGACTGAGAGATTGCTCTTCGTCACGTTGCCCAGTTGAAGAGGAAAAAGCAGGGGCAAGGCTGGACAAGGCTGGGCATGGCGCCTCGCGCTGACTCGCGACGTCTCGCGTCGCCTCGCGTCGCCTCGCGTCGCGTCCGGTGGGTTGCTGTATTCTAGGAGATCCCTCAAGGACTTCTCTGCATCGGCGAACGCAGCCATACATGGCGTCATCGATGACTCTAGCTACCACACCGGTAGGAGTCACCTACTTTTCATTCTCTCGGTTATTTCTCGTTATTTATTCGTAATTGCAGAGCAAATCGTCGATTGGATAATCCGCTGAAAATGTTTCCATGGAAATGCCTCTCTACGATCGTTAACGACGCCTTTGCCTTTAAAAGATCCACTTTGATCACCTTACGGCGATTCGAAAAACGACGAAAACCTATTAGATCGTCGTTGAGTAAGTCGTTACGGCGAACCGCTGACACGTTTACCACCTTTGGAATTAGTAATTGTTCAATTTCCATATATCGTACAATGTTGTTGAACGTTGCTCGGTACGGTTAATCTTAATCGATTCTGAACTCGCCGTTCAGTTTGATTCGCTCCAACCACGACCCAATTAGTACTTCACCATTGACAAAGAAAATTCCTACTACGTCGCGATCGATTTCTCGTCGATCCGACAGTTTTTGCTTCGCGTTGTCCCGTCGACCAGAAGGAGAAACGAGAACTCGCTCGCATTGACCGTCACCCGTTCTCGTTCGCCGCTGAACGATGCGTTTGCCTTTAGACGACCATGAATCCCCGAGCTTAGCGAACACGTTTCACAGCGAACCGACGCGAGACGTATCTGTGTATTTCGAGAAACACGTCTAGAGAGCTAATTGATCAGGTTTGCCAAATTTTCCACGATACCTCTGTTCCGCGCGTTGCCGTCACAGATTATCGTGCACGGAGGTACTCTGATCGGTTGGAAAAGCAACACGGACGAAGCAACAAATTTATTAGTCCTACTATTTAATCTTCGCTACTCTGTACGGTCGGAAAGTTTGATAATTGAAGATTTCTCGTAGTCGTATCCACCCTTCGATACACCTAATAATCCATTAACGGTGTCGTACGTCAAATCCGGCTGGATCAATTAGCAGTAAATATTGATTAATCGCATAATAACGCGGCAGCCGGGCAACCGATCACGTAATAAATATCGCGTCAAACGATCGAGTTACACAAAGTACCTCCATATAGTACGGGCGTCATTCGATTACTTCAACCGGTTTCGTACGAAACCGATGCTATTTTGGTGAGTCGGTAAGCCGCGAGAAGTTATGGCATCTGCATACCCAATGGTATTGTTTTCGATTAAAAATAACGGCACGAGCCAGTCGGCTATATATACAGGTACACACGAGTGTTCTAGAATGCAGGTTATCCGCGACCAAGCCGATGACGCGTCTTGTTATACTTTTAACGAGACCTGAGAGATCGAGGCGTGCAGTTTTCTGCCGCGTCCACGAGACACCGTGAACTTGGACGATCTGGATCGAAGTTGATTTTGTTGATTCACGGTAGGACACGTGGGCATAGTTCGCTTTCGACGCAGCAGTGTAGGAAGGCAGAATAGGAGGAAGGAAGGTAGCAATTATGGGAGGAACGGGTGTTGTAAATAATTAACCAAAGGCTCGTGTGGCAACTTTTACAAAGTGACTATACTACAGCTACGACGATAAATAGCGAGTATATCTTTCTGTTGCACCTTTGTTTTTTTTTTCCACGTCACGCGACCAGCAATAGTCGCATAAAATTAGCATTCTTGTCGCTGCGTGCGTATCGTTGGTGTTTCAAGCGCGAAACGACTGAAAGACGAACGCTTTAGAGAAACACGGAACTTGGATGATCCTTATCGTATAATAAATTGCGCCCTTCGGCCATAAATCAAGTTTTACTTATTGCGCGACATTATCGTACGGTCGTCTTAATTCGTAACGCCGCGGTTTCCGTTCAGTTCCCGACTAATTTCAATCGTGCAGTCATCGAGGCGATAACTCGCGTAAACGAATCGCAGGGAAAGGGGCGGGATTGAAAGTGCAAACGTAATCTCGTCGAAAGCTCGAATTCGCCAAGATGAATCATAGAATTCGCAAAAAGCTTGGATAATAACACGGGTTTTGCGTAATTTAGGGTGACGTCATGTTTCAGCGGTCAGGGTGTCAGTTGCGCAAGTTTACTTTCATTCATGGCAATGGTCACCACGCCTCGAGGTCACATATGCGTCGCGTTCATTTTTATCTTTTCACGGATTTGCCGATTCCACGAAGACGCGATACCGAGAGAAATAGTCGCTTATGAACGAACGAGTAAACGACAGATTTCAGTTTGAAGAGATAAGAAGAAATAAGAAGAAAAAGCTGCACGGGGAACGATTTGATTTAGGACAACACGAAAAAGAGGAAAATTGAGATTTTCCATCTGGCCGGGAGCCCGGGTTTATTTTCTTTGGTGAAGCACTATCCAGCGAATCTTCGAGCAACGAACGGAACTCGTGTTGTTCGCGCGACTTCTGTTTGCTTGCTAATTTCCAACAGAACACTTCTGTTCGCCAAACCTCTAAACAATATTTCCTCCAAGGTTCCCGCTTCGATCTTCGACTAAGCTGACAAAATATCAGCTAATGATAAGATAGCGCCACGGTGTCGTAAAGGAACCGAAAAAAGGAGCACGTTGGAATGAGAGAAATTGAATAAACATTTGCATAAAACTGTAGTGACATCATCGCCATTGATAAACGCGAATTCTTGGTTCACACTCGAGACCTACGTACATACGTGACTACGAAGATGATTTTAAAGAGCGATGATCGAAAGCACGTTTCGCGTGTATTGAAGATCGAAGGGCACTTGGTATACTTGCCGGCGGCACATGTTCTCTTAAAATAGGCCTTCCAACTTCCGCTTGTACAAGGGGAAAAACATCGGCTCGTGCCAAACACTGGAAGCTTTGGAAAACCTTCGCGGATTACCTTGCGTTCGCGTTACCCGCTTCCGACGTTACAACTCTATGAAGCATTTATAATAATAGTAACACGATAGAGCATAGATCGCGTTACCGTATTGGTGTCGATGAGATTGAACCTGGGCCATTGCTACCGATCTGCTTTTCGAACGAATTTATTTATGGAATCCGAGAGAGCTTCTCTATCACCTTCTATCGTTTCTTTATGACACGCGCCAACGTATAGTCAATTAACCCCTTTCAACTACGGGTCAAAGGCGGCGGAACGGGGTGAGAAATCGAGAGGGAAGTAATTTACGAGTGGAAGAATCTAACTGTGATTACGCGATTAATACGTAGATCGGAATCTGTTCAACTTGTAAACGCTGTTTCTCCAAACTTACCGGAAGTACGTGCAGCAGGTGGCCGCGGAAGGCACTCTGGTTTGGTGCATAACGGCTTCAGAGGACTGTCCGTAACAGTTTCAGGTCTAAACACTGTTCGGAATCTTGAGAAACACGAACAGCACTTGCCCATTTTTACTTCTCTTTCGTAATCCTGTTAGAGCACTGACAGATGTAATAATAATTGCTGTTCGAACGTCTCTTCAGTGTCGGTTCGTCGTGTTTAAATAGGTAGTTTCTGTCATCGGCGCATCTTCTGCGATGTTCAATTTCATCTCACTTCGACACGATTCGATTTTCCAACGCCTTACCTTTCCCCTTTTTCCGAACAGTTCTCTTCGATTGCCTCCAGCAAAACATTTGATTCGACTAGCCAGAGGAAAACTTGAATCTCGCGGGACTGATTATTTAATCGAGGACACTTGGTGTGCTTGAACTATTAATTTGCTCGCGTAAAAGCATGTGGTTTTGCGACAATTTTCAATCGTAATGATTCGTCGAGGTACACAGATCGAAAGCGCGGGCAACCGATAGAATATCGAGAATTTATAAGAAACTTTTCATTTATCAGATAAATTTTGCCGCTGGTAAATATGGTATCGATACTTTCGATAAATTTAGTAAGATAAAATTGGAAATGTGTAACGAGTGATTTCACACCACGTTTTAACCACGAAACCGGACTGACATAGACGACGCGTTGTGTCGATCTGCTCGCAAGTAGATGAGCGACTGTCAGAGAATCAGCTGGTATCGTGAATGATGCAAACGACAAGATTTCCCCGCAGCCTTCGGTCAATTTTTAGGCGGTCGCGAATGCTAACGATCCGTCTACCTTTTTACCTAGCTATCGTGTTATTTGTGTCCTCCTCTACTCTTCGCGTAACAATGCATACGTAATTTTAAACACGTACACGCTCGTTACACTTATGCCTACACGCACGATACCCGGAAGATGAAATCACACGAGTGAGAACTTTCGTTCCGCGAATTCCTCCAATGTGACATCTATTTAAAGATCATTATTTTCAAAGGGTAATGTTGTTCGCATGGTTGTCGGTAAAGAATCGTGACACACGCGAAGATATTTTGTTCGGGCTTATTTGATGATGTACAAGTTGATAAATAAACGTGACACTTTCTTAAGCACCGTCATTTTTATTTGACACAAATTTTACAAAAGTGTATCTAAAATAATATTGTTGCAATTAATCAACAATGAGTATTTCAATACAGGACATATCGTATACTACTTAGAAAGATCTAAAATATTAGCTCAAGTCAAATTCTGTCTCCTTACTGTAATCCTTCTTCTCTTCTCTATTGTCTTCTATTTGAATTACTGTTTGCATTATATCATCCACAAGCACGTATAAATATCTGTACACATATTTACCAGACTCGTTCTGTAATGAAATTTATAGTCAATTTTAATACTAAATGCGGAGAAAGATTCAAAATAACGCTTCTTACTTCTTCAACTTCCAAATTCACAGTGCCACGTCTCTTTATACCTTGAATGTAAAATTTCATTCTCATGTGACGTACTCCGTCCTTCTCGAAGATTACATGACTGTAAAATAATGCATCGTGAGTAATAATGAAGAAATTACAAGTACTGGTTTAATTTTACCTTATACGACTTCGGCGTCCTCGCCGACTTTCTTCTCCGTAAGCTTTTATAGGTTCTCCAAGAGCATCTATTACTTTAGGATGTTTGATAAGAGCGTTTAAGGCTTTGGTGTATACGTTATTTGGACTTTTACTAGAAAATAATTCATCAAAAATCATATAAAACATGAAAGCTGTGATTCCTACACCACCAATTATTACACCTAAGTACCCAGCAGATTTTGTATTTTCCTTAACTGAAATAAAAGTAATATTCAGAGGAGCACTGATTTTTATAACATATATCTCCATGTACGTATATGAAATTTACCTACATCCGCAAATCCAACTTGTACTTTATTTTCATATTCGGTAGTATCTGCTTTAGCAATTGATTTCTTTGTACGATACGATGCATTTGAATGAAAATTAGATTTTATATTAAAGTTAGAAAAAACACATACATGTTTTAGATTAGATACTGCTGCAAGTCTTTTAGATGAAATGCAATTGATCACTCTTGTTGATGCCATTCCCTAGAATATTGATGAACATGATATGACAAGAAAAAAAGGAATCAAAAGGGTTACCAACTATTGCGAAATACCCGAAAACTCTACCCATAAATAATCAAATTTTCTACGCGACGTTTCTTGTCGGTAGAACTGATGCCCAAATAAAGAATGAAAATATTTATAAAAATACACAAACAATATGAAATATCGTGCAGCTGATGTTTCAGATAAATTGTACACTGTAAAATAAATGTAACAAAATAATAAAATAATTCTAAAATAATTAGAAGCATTATACGAATCGTGGTATCACCTTTGCAAAATAACTTTTAATAATTTATTTTCTTTCGAAACTTTACATACCTATGTATGATGAGTGAGAAATATTTCATTAGTAAAAAAAAGTTTAATATTTACGAATAAGAATTATTCGTTGTATCTTAATGAAAACTCAATTCAAACGACACTTTCGTAATCTATAATCATGTTTGGTTACTTTAGGGTATAGACGAAAGTGAAACGATGTTAGGTTATAAAGCCGCGAAGACAAAACACAACATAACCTATCTTACATGTCAACAAGAGGTGGTCAGTGTGATTACCATTAAAAAACGGAATTGCAAGGAAGACGCTTAATTTTATTAATATAAAAGTAGATAATAATAGAATTCCTAATGAAGACTGCTCCACATCAAAGACTAGTTATGGTCGGAGATCGTGACGGGTATGTATTCCTCATATGCGTATGTTATATTTCTTCTTAGTTTTTATTAATTTTATATTATAATTACGTATTATACATATCTTCAATCGTTAATTACGATACATTACGAATGAATTGTTCTGATGTACAAGTTTTCTTATTTCTCGTGCCGAACGTTTTAATTGAACTGAGAATTATATGTATGTATGTTATTTCACAAAAATGCAAATTATCTTACCATGTTATCAATTCTGTTTTAGACTGAAAGAATTATTACGTCGTCGATTAGTCGAATGTGGATGGAGAGATCAAGTAAAATTAATCTGCAAGGAATTGATAAAAGAACATGGTCATGATGTTACTTATGATAAACTGCTTTCGATGGTCACAACTAAAGCAAGGACACTGGTTCCAGACTCTGTTAAAAAAGAACTCTTACAGAAGATAAAAAATCAACTTATTGCTCAAGAGGAAAAATTAAAAATGTAACATTTAAAGATGTTTACTTGTCAACTTTTATTTTGTAAAAAGAATCATTTTTGCTAAGATTATATACAAAGACTATTGTAACATTTTAATATGTATTATGTATTGTTGTATTATATTATCATGAGTAACATTCATCGATAAGCTTATGCTAAAATTATAAATAAATTATATTTACATAGATTGATGTGAATGTTTTGGTTATTTAATTGCGAATATATTTATACTCAGTTAAGACGTAGTACGTAAATAGGCATAGTTTACAATTGCATAAAAGTTATATATAAATCGTTTTATTTCACGAGAAGCCGTAAAAGTAATCGACGATGCAGACAAAATTATAATTATTATTCGAAAACTACCGATATCGTGAGTTCACAGTTTGCCGTTAGATGGAGATATAGAGACTTTTGCTGAATATAGTTGGACAACAGAATTTTTTATTCAAAGTTCAAAGAACCGCATAAGTGCATCTTTGTGTCAATAATTTATAATAATAATAATACGGTGATTGTTTCAGTTACCTTTTAACGCATAAACAATGTTGATCAAAGTGAAGGTAAGAACATTGAACAAGGGAACATGGACCAACTACCAGCATTTATAACCAGTCCTGAAAATGTATTCTAACCTTGTTTCAGACTCTCACCGGAAAGGAGGCAAGTAATTGCAAAATAATCTTATGTATTTTTAACGTTCAAAAAAAAAAAAAAAAAATTTCTTTTAATAAAAAAAAAAAAATTTAAAAAAAAAAAAAAAAAAAAAAAAAAAAAACGAAAGAATTGTAAGAGTAAAGTTATCTGCTCCAGTAAAATCGCGTTATCGCATTTGACACTTAACGTACCGTTAAAAATATATCGTTATAAATTTCAGTTTATTTCATAATACAGATATATTTTTTCACATTTATTATCGTTTAGCATAATGTTTTAAAAATATCTCGTTGATACGTGCGATAAGCAAAAGTACATGTAACTTAAAGAACAGTCACAGATATCGTTATTCTCATAGATTGAAATAGATATAGAACCTACAGATAAAGTGGAAAG